>NC_138207.1:4241408-4298751 GCF_964194415.1 Vipera berus
CTATCAACCTGCCTCCAGAAGTGGTGAATGCTCCAACACTGGAAGTTTTTAAGAAGAGACTGGACAGCCATTTTGTCTGAAATGGTATAGGGTTTCCTGCCTGAACAGGGGGTTGGACTACAAGATCTCCAATGTCCCTTCCAACTTTATTATTATCTCTCTCTCTCTCTCTCTCTTGTCCTCGACTTACGACAGTTCACTTAGAGACTGTTCAAAGTTACTGAAAAAAGTGACTTATGGCCACTTTTGACACTTACAACTGTTGCAGCAGCATCCCCGTGATCACGTGAGTTTGTAAAGCCGCCCTGAGTCTTCGGAGAAGGGCGGGATATAAATGGAATAAAAATAAAAATAAAATAAATAAAAATTTACATTCAGATGCCGGACAACTCATTCATGGTTACAAGAGTGGCAGCATCCTGGGGTTTCCTGATCCGCTTTTGCAACCTTCTGACTTAGCAAAGTCGACGGAGAAGCCAAGTTCACTTCACCACCACGTTCCTCACTTAACAACTGCAGCGATTCACTTCACAAATGTGGCAAGACAGGTCATAAAACGGGGCAAAACTCACTTAACAACTGTCTCACTCAGCAGTGTAAATGTCGGGCTCGTGCGGGATGGTAAAGTTCGGGATTACCTGTATATCGGTGTCCCTTTAAACAAACCAACCAACCAAAAAACTGAAGATCCTTTTGTGAACCTAGATTAGAAGAAGGCTAACATAACTCAGTCTATAAAGAGAAAGGCTATTTAGGGATCCGTCTGCCTTCATACCCAGCCAACGTTAAAACCGACAAGCAAAGCACAATCCCACATACTGAGAAATAAAACCGCCACCTCTTCGGAAAAGCAACTGTGGATGACAAACTATCGCAGGAATGCAGAAGTTAAGTCTTGCTGCTTAAACAAAAAAAGACCAACGGTACAAGGTCTGGACCGGGTAAAAAAATAATAATTCCCTGGACGAAGGTCAAAGATTTCAGGGTGCTGAAAGCCAGAATTCCTTCATTTAAGCTTTGCTCAACCAATCTTTCCCTTTACAGAAGAATTACTCTTATTTTCCGCCTGTGCCTTCTCCAAAAAAAACACACACAAAAAAACCGGAGCACTCCAGTTATGAATCTAAATAGGCAAGCGAGCGAGCTATTCAAAGCCTACAAAATCCAGTCAGTTTACATAACCAATCTCAAAGATCCTCCAAAGAGTCGTTCCTGGATTTAGAGCAAGGATATTGGATCTTCACGACGATTTTGAATCGTTTTGACTTTTATTTCAGAACATTTACACGGCCGCCCAACTCGTTCCCAGTGTTACTACCCGTTTGACACCCAGGCTGAAACACACTGGGGGGGGGGGCGGAAACCCACGCCAAAACGTTCAACTCCCTCTTTAATACTCCTGGCAACAGGTGCCACTGTTCCTCTCTGTGATGGAAACACAGTCCCGCCTCTTGGGAGATTCACCTGTCTCCCAAACGGAGACATTACGTCTGATTGCAGCCTTCCTCAAGCTAGTACGCTCTACACATCGACCCCACAACCCTCCTAGTCTGCTCTGAGGCTGCCCTTTGTTTGCTAGCAACACGCACTAACAGCATTTACAAGATTAAAAAGGCGCTTTTGACCTTGCCTCTGGGGGCAACGCCAAGACTCTCCTTAACAACGAGAGGGTGGAAGAGTATCTGCTACTGGCGGGAGATTCTTATACCGGTTTGAGCCTCACGAGTTGGATTTTGAGGGATGGCAATGGTGACAATTCAAAATCTTTTCGACTGATCTGAAGTTGGGCTGGCTTGCTCGGGCCATTAGCTCTGTAGAGTTTTCTGTGCAATACCCTCACTTCTGGAAAGAGTGCAGAGAAGAGCAACAAAGATGATTAGGGGACTGGAGACTAAAACATATAAGGAACGGCTGCTGGAATTGGGTATATCTAGTTTAATGAAGAGAAGGATGAGGGGGGACAGGATAACAGCCTTCCAGTGTCTCAGGGGCTGCCCCAAAGAAGAGGGAGTCAAGCTATTCTCAAAAGCCCCTGAAGGCAGGACAAGAAGCAACGGATGGAAACTCATCAAGGAGAGAACCAATCTAGAACTAAGGAGAAACTTCCTGACAGAACAATTAACCAGTGGAACAACCTGCCTCCAGAAGTGATGAATGCACCAACACTGGAGGTTTTTAAGAAGAGACTGGACAGCCATTTGTCTGAAATGGTATAGGGTTTCCTGCCTGAGCAGGGGGTTGGACTAGATGACCTCCAAGGTCCCTTCCAACTCTGTTAATTTGTTATTCTGGCTGAGGAATTCTGGGAGTTGATGTCCACAAGTCTTAAAGTTTCCAAGTTTGAAGAGCCCTAATCTTAACTAAAGGCAAAGCATGCTCAGTCTTCATTGGATGCCATTAAGCACAGGTAGTCCTCGACTTACAACGCTTCATTAAACAACCGTTCGAAGTTACAACGGCGCTGAAAAAAAGTGACTTAGGACCATTTTTCACACTTACGACCATTGCAGCATCCCCGCAGCAACGGGATCCAAATTTGGACACTTGGCAACTGACTCATGTTTATGACGGTCGCAGTGTCCCCGGGGTCACGTGATTCCCCTTTTGCGACCTTCCATGGGGGGTGGGGGGTGGGAAGAAGCCCGGTTTCACTTAACAGTCTTGCGACTATTTGAACGACTGACTCAATAACCGTGGCAGGAGCGGCGGTAAAACGGGGCAAAGCTCACTTCGCAATCGTCTCGCTTAGCAACGGAAACGGAGGGCTCCAGGACGGCTGTGAATCGAGGACTGCCTCTGCGCCAGGGGTCTTCCAACTTGGCCCCTTTTTTATGACCTGTGGACTTCAACTCCCAGAATTCCTCAGCCGGGCACACCTTGTTTTCTCCCCCACCCCCTCTTATCTCCTCTAGTGGAGAGATTGCATAGGAAGGGATTACAAGAGAGTAAGCTATGCTGGCTGAGGAATTCTGGGAGTTGAAGTCCACAAGTCTTAAAAAAAGGGCCGGCTTTGAAGACCCCCTGCTCTAAGACGCGGTGGGACCTGGAGCCGCTCAACCAGAAAACACCAACCAACATTTATAAAAATACTTTGTATTTTTTATTCTTGCCCTGTTCACCGCCCTGAGTCCTTCGGGAGAAGGGCGGTATATAAATAAAATTATTATTATTATTATTATTATTATTATTATTATTATTATTATTATTATTATTATTATTATTATTATTATTATTATTATTATTATTATTATTATTTATTATTATTATTATTATTATTATTTATTATTATTATTATTTCTCCTGGTCAACCTTGCAGCCCCCTCACCTCCCCCAGGTTATCCATTCACCTGGTAGAGTTCGGGGAACGGGGGGGGGGGAATTCCAGCCAATATTGGGGACCCAGGCAGCTCCATAACTTTTCCCCCATCTCCACCAGGAGAAACCCCCCCAAAAAAGGAGCCACCCCCACTTCACTCAGCACCCCAATAACTACCGTATTTATCCAGCCCCTCCAAAATGTGCCCCATGTTCCCTCCAAAGTACCGTAAGTAACCAAGCAAGCGCGCACCACCCACCCACCCCAGGCAGCCCTTAGCACAGGGAGTCTTCCAACTTGGCCCTTTGACGACTGGTGGACTTCAACTCCCAGAATCCCTCAGCCAGGCGCGCCTGGCTGAGGAATTCTGGGAGTTGAAGTCCACCAGTCATCCAAGGGCCATGTTTTGGAAGAAACCCCCCCCACACACACACCTCGCTCCCGAAGGGGGGGTGTCTTAGGACGTTACCGTATTTCTTCTCCTGACGCTCCTCCCCAAAACCCGCCGCCGCATTACCGTATTTACCGTATTTACTCCCCCGCCCCCCCTCCCGCCGCCGCCGCCCCGCTCCCTCGCGCGCCTCCCAGACAGGCCGGATACAGTTTGAATCCCCTCAGGATCTCCTTGGCCCGTTGCTGCTCCTCCTCCTCTTCTTCCTGGCTCGACATGGTCCCGCTGAGCTGAGGGAGGAGAAGGCGAAAAGGCAGCGCTCGCCGGCCCGGACTCCCCTGCGCCCGCCACTGTCCGGCTGAACCAACCAGCCGGGGAGGACCCGCCCGCGCCGGCCAATCGCCGCCCGCGGATGGTGACGGGCGTCAGCGGAGGCCAATCAGAGGGCGAGGAGAGGCTTAGCGGCGGCGGCGCCCCACCGGTCGCTATGGAAGGGATTCCCCCACCACCACCACCCTTCACAGCAACCGCGGGCAGCTGGAGACGGGTGTCGCCTCGGGACAATCTTCTCCAAAAGGCGAAGGCCAGCGCAGAGTCTTGCTCGCAGTGGGGGGGCGACGAGGCGAAGCGCGCCCCCTGGCGTCGAGAGAGGGGGTGGCAGGAAGAGCGGGGCTTTTGCGCCTTCTACGCCTGGGCTGCCCGTTCCCACGTTGCCCCCAGATACGTCCCTTCGTGGTTACTAATGAAGGATTTAGCGCAGGGGGTGTCCAGCTTTGGCAACTTTGAGACCTGCGGACTACAACTCCCAGAATGCTGGTGACTGGGAATCCTGGGAGTTGACGTCCGCTGGTCTTAAAGTTGCCAAGTTTGGACACCCTTGTTGGGGCAACTCCGGTTGGAAAACTCCATACGTGCCCCTTAGAATTTCCCCCCCATTATTTTAACTTTTCAATTTTTTTTAAAAAACCCATCTTTTCCCCCCCTCTAAAGGGGTGGCTGGCTTTATTCATTTCCTTAACAATTATATCTCAATATTCTAGTTTTGGATACATTGCTCCAAGCATCCACATTATAACGGAAAAGAAAAAACAATGAAAAATTTCAGGTATCCACCCACCCAAATATTAGGTAGCAACATAAAGCCATTAAGTGCTTTTAGGGTTTAACATACAAACAATACTGTATTATCTTTCAGAATCGACAGGTAACTGAGGCTGTGTGGCATGTTGCGGGTGTGTGTGTGTGTGTGTTTGCTGATGGATTAGAGACCATCCCATTTCTTCCCCATGTGCAATTTTGCTCCCTCCCTCATCCTCCTGCTTAGTTTAAATCATTTTTTTAAATTGAAGATCCTCATTGTTTTAATGTTTATACTGCATTCTATTCAATATCTGTAAGCCAGCCAGATTTGCTTTTTGGCAATATGGGCGGCATATAAGTTTGATAAATAAATAAATGTGGCTGACCTTTAAAAAAACATTGCCATTCAAAAGGAGTAATCTTCAAAAGATTACACAACAATAAAATTGTTAGCTGGGGCTGCATTTGTTTAATACGTTTTAGCCATAATTAACTTAACCATGGTTTGTTAATTAACTCAATTTCCTGGTAGCAATTTTCCCCAGCTTCCAAGTTGTTGCTCCTGTTCCTTATTATTAAAAGGGCAACACTGACCAAAAAGAAAAAAAGAAAAGAAACAAACAAAAACTTAATGTCACAACACAACAGAATTTAAGAAAATAGCTTTAGCAGCCTCCTGCTGTTTTTACCCATTGCTACATGAACAATTATTAAAATTAAAAGACGCTCCTTGGGAGGAAAGCCATGAGAAATCTAGACAGCACACTAAAAAGCAGAGACATCACCCTGTCAACAAAAGTGTGTATAGTCAAGTCTTCCCAGTTGCAATGTATGGCAGTGAAAGTTGGACCATAAGAAAGGCTGAGCGCCAAAGAATTGAGGCCTTTGAGCTATGGTGCTGGAGAAGACTCCTGCGAGTCTCTTGGACTGCAAGGCGATCAAACCGGTCAGTCCTAGAGGAGATCAACCCTGACTGCTCTTTAGAAGGCCAGATCCTGAAGTGGAAACTCAAATCCTCTGGCCACCTAATGAGAAGGAAGGACTCACTGGAGAAGAGCCTAATGCTGGGAAAGATTGAGGGCAAGAGAAGAACGGGACGACAGAGAATGAGGTGGCTGGATGGAGTCACTGAAGCAGGAGGCGTGAGCTTAAATGGACTCCAGAAGATGGTAGAGGACAGGAAGGCCTGGAGGAACGTCCATAGGGTCGCGATGGGTCGGACACGACTTCGCGGCTAACAACAACAACATGAACAAATCATTGACTAGAACTCCAGGCAACGATCAAAAAGCAGATATTTCTAATGTTGGCCCCAAGAGAGGGATCAATGATGAATTTGATGCTGTTGTTCTGTAAGAGCTAAATTAACCCAGCCTGCTTACCTGAGAAGTCCTAGATCAGAGGCCCCCAACCTTTTGGGCACCAGGGACTGATTCCATGGAGAGAGGTTTTTCCATGGCCGGGGTGTGTGTGTGTGCATGATTTTGTGTGCTGCCTGCATCCCACAGATGGGGCTTTACTGGTTTGTGCAGACCGGCTGCTAGCATGCCGCAGCCCGATACTGGTCCACGGACTGGGGGTTGAGGACCCCTGTCCTAGATGTCATAATATTCTTAGTTGCTACAGACGTTAACTGAAAGTTAAAGAGACCAGCTAATGTTCTGGGATGCAGAGATTTATTTATCTAATTATCTTTAAAATGCATAAGGCTGCCGAACTCCAACAATGAGATGCTGGGTGAAATCAGTATTTTTGTTAAATTCCTTATGAACAATTTGGTCTAAGGCAGGGGTCTCCAACCCACAGTCCGTGGACCGGTACCGGGCTGTGGCATGCCAGCAACTGGTCCACACAAACAAGCAAAGCCCCATCTGCGGGATCCAGGCAGCACACAAAACCAAGCACCCGCCGGTCCGCGGAAAAACCTCTCTCCACGGAACCAGTCACTGGTGGCCAAAAGGTTGGGGACCTCTGGCCCAAGGGGTGAGGAGAAAAATAGCAAGTTTGCAGGTGACACCAATTATAGATTGTTAAAATATTGCAAAGAAATGCAGGGAGACTCCCCAACAGGAAGAGCTGTAAATCAAATAGCAAACCCAAATAATAAATAGCCTATAGTCATGTCAACCCTTTAGAGTAGACCAAACTAGGAGGCCAAGTCAGGCAGCCAATATTACTTTTATTATAAAGCTACAATAACGGAATCTGGCAAATCTCAAAGCATTATTATTTCTCTCTGTGTATAGGTAGTCCTCAAATTATTAACGTAACTGAGCCCCGAATTAACAAATGTAAATTGTGGTGGTCATTAATCAGATGACGACATGATACATGACGTTTTGGGGGGTGATGCTTAAATGAAGGCCACAGTCATTAAGTGAATGCTGCGGTCATTAGCAAATCCATTTTCTTCAATGCCCCCCCCCTTTTTTGCCAAGAACTGGAAGTAAACACCAGAAATCAGTAAAAAAAAAATCCAAAAATCATGACTCTGGGATTCTGCAAATGTGCCCAAAATGCAGTCATGTGACTTTGGAGGAGACGATATGGGCTGTTGGAATTTCGGAACATAAGTAGGTCTGGTGAGGTCTGTAACAACTTTGAGTGGTCGCTAAACAATCAGTCATTAAGTGAGGACTACCTGTATATTTGGGAGAACTAGGAAGGGGTTTGTCTGCAACACTTTCTTTGGGAACGGGCTGGCTCAGGAATTCTGGGAGTTGAAGTCCACCAGTCATAAAAGGGCCAAGGTTCCCCAACCCTGGCCTAGTCCAGGGGTAGGCAACCTGGGCACTTTTACGACTCGTGGACTTCAACTCCCAGAATTCCCGAGCCAGCATGGCTCAGCATGGAAACCTCTCCCTTTCCCCTCAGCATGGCTAGCTCAGGAATTCTGGGAGTTGAAGTCCACGAGTCATAAAAGAGCCCAGGTTGCCTACCCCTGGCCTAGTCTAATGAAAAGCAGGACTAGGGATGAAAGCTGGGGAATCCTGGGAGTTGAAGTCCGCCCATCATGTGGCTAAACACTGAAGCTTTTTTTTAAAGGGGGGATCCAAGCGAAGTGCATCATGGGAGGCCAGCCCCTGATTCTCAAAAGGCGGCTCCCTCCCCTCCCCCACCGCAATTTCTCCTTCAGCCGCTCAGGAAACCTCTTGAGCGGAACGTTTGTGTCGGGGGACGCAGTTTCCGGCCGGGCCGGGGGACGAACGGACCGTCGGACCCCCTTGCGAGCGGCGCCCGTTTGGGCACGGCGGCTGTCATGGCGGCCTGAGGCGCGCTGCAGCCGAGCAGAGAAGCAGCCGGGGGAGAACGGCAGCTGCCCGGTGAGGACCGCGGCCCTAAGCCCGGCATGGAGAAGGGCGCGACCTCGGGGGCCGGGAAAGTCCCTCGTTCGGGGCGCCACGGGAGGCGGGCGAGCCGGCAAACGGGCAAGGAGGCGTTTGCCTTCGCTGCCGCCGTTCCTCTGTCTCTCCGGAGCCTCCCTGGCTCCCTCCACGCTGCCATGTGGGAATGATGGGATTTGGAGTCCAAACGGCTTTGCGGGGAGAGGGGGGTGGGGAGGTTGACGAGCCAGGGGAATCAGGCCAGATGAATGGCCTCAAGAAAAGAAAAGATGATGGGCGTGGTAGGGGATGATGGGCGTGGTGGCGGGCGCCCGTTTAGCCGGAGTTTCTGCCTCCTTTCTCTCTCATGCCGGCTCTAGGCTGCAAAGCTCCGGGCGACCGCTAGAGGGCGCCAGTTAAGTGCCTACCGAGCTGTGGCTGCCCCCTGGTGGCCTGTTGGAGTTTTGCAGGCCAGATTTGGAACGCTTCTCTTGACTTATCCCAAAGGTGCTTTTTTTCATAAGGCAACTGAACTTCCTTGTTTTTCTTCGAAGACGTTTCGCTTCTCATCCCAGAGGCTTCTTCCGCTCTGACTGGATGGTGGGGAATGGAAGGATTTATAGTCCCTTGCAGACAGCTGGTCATTCGCCTCCTTTTAGAGAAACGTTGAGCCCACCTGGAGGTTTATCTGTGTCCTCGGGGTCACCTGACTAGTGACTTCAGCTATCTCCAGTCTTCAACACAGTCCTTTCAACAGTTCCAAGAAGGCTTCACACCCATTTGCACCACTCAGGTGACCCCGAGGACACAGGTAAACTTACAAGTGGCCTCAACGACTCTAAAAGAAGGCAAATGACCAGCTCTGTCTGCAAGGAGTATAAATCCTTCCATTCCCCACCATTCAGTCAGGGCCGAAGAAGCTTCTTCGATGAGAAGCAAAACACCTTCAAAAAAAAAACAACAACCAAGGAAGTCCAGTTGCCTCATGAAAAAGCACCTTTGGGGTAACTATGACCTGGATGACAGAATCTCCACAGACATTTCTCTTGACTTGTGTCCTTTCTCTTGCAGGGAACATGTGCAGCCATCAACTCCCTTAAATGCAGCCGGTTATGTGGTAACCAGTTTGTGTGGTAACCAATTTTTCTCCTAGTCTGTATTTCTGAGCACACTGGAGCCTGAAATAACACTGGTTATTTCTGTTCACTGCCTCTGGGATACCTGGACAGAAGACTCTGCTTCTACAATATCCAGTGGAGACCCTCCTCACTCTCTTTGTAAGCCCCTGAGTGGTATGTACGTTACTTATTTATGAACTCCCAAGTGTATAATCAAATTTTGGAAACTTGGCAGTTGGCTCATGTTTATGACAGTTGCCGTGTCCCGGGGACACGTGATCCCCTTTTGTGACCTTCTTACAAGCAAAGTCAATGGGGGAAGCCAGATTCACTTAAGAACCATGTTACTAACTTAAAAACTGGCAAGAAAAGTTGTAGAATGGGGCAGAATTCACTTGCTTAGCAACAGAAATTTTGAGCTCAATTGTTATAAGTTGAGAACCACCTCTATGTAAAAACAATGAAAAACCTCTTTTCCCAGTTGAAAAGATGTGTACTTTAGGGGTTTTTTTTCTCCTTTAGGGTTGACATAAATTGTTTCTTTAGGACAATGCTTTTTTTTAGACATGAAGTAAAGCTGCTTTCAATCATCAGGCTGGCCGCTGTCTGAATATTCCTTTTGAACCAAAGATTGAATGGCAACTGTGACGCTCCTGTTTTGCAGTGTTAACAACTGAGAATGGCAGGGGAGCAGAAACCAGCCTGTAATCTCCTGGAGCAGTTCATTTTATTAGCCAAAGGCACCAGTGGTTCAGCTCTGATCGCTCTCATCAACCAAGTCCTGGAGGCTCCAGGGGTTTACGTATTTGGAGAACTACTGGAATTACCTAATGTGCGAGAGGTAAGCGTTGGACTTGTTCCCTTCTTCATTTGTTTCTATGCTGGAGCAAGAAGTTACAGTAAGATTCCAATCGAAGAGAATCTCTGGGTTGAACTGTGGGATCCTTGGTGCTCTCGGAGCTTGCAGACGTTTCATGACCCAACTAGGTGACATCATCAGTGCTGGAAGGGAGGGGTTTGTAGAGAGGAGGAGGACAATGACAGTGACGACTGTGGGGTCCTTGGTGCTCTCTGAGCTTGGTGGTTTTCTTGCAGACATTTCATGACCCAACTAGGCAACATCATCAGTGCTAAAAGGGATGGGGGGTTGTGGAAAGGAGAAAAGAACGACAATGATTGTGGAGTCTTTGGTGCTCTCAGAGCTTGCAGATGTTTCATGACCCAACTAGGTGACATCAGGCATATACATAGAATGAAGGCTACTGCTAAGCTTGTAAGCCGCCCTGAGTCTTCGGAGAAGGGCGGGATATAAATGGAATTAAAATAAAATAAAATAAATAAATAAATGATTGTGGGGTCCTTGGTGCTGTCTGAGCTTGGTGGTTTTCTTGCAGACATTTCATGAGCCAACTAGGCAACATCATCAGTGCTAAAAGGGATGGGGGGTTGTGGAAAGGAGAAAAGAACGACAATGATTGTGGAGTCTTTGGTGCTCTCTGAGCTTGGTGGTTTTCTTGCAGAGATTTCATGAGCCAACTAGGTGACATCATCAGTGCTGGAAGGGAGGAGGGGTTGTGGAGAGGAGGAGGAGGAGGACAATGATGACTATGGTAACATCATCAGTGCTAGCAAGCGTGGGTTTTTCTTTCTGTTTTTACACAGTAGCTTGCCCTGCCAGTGTCGGTAGCGGTGTGGCTTTCTCCTTAATAGCTTCTACTCCAGCACCAGCATCCAGATAAACAGGGATGAATACCAGACAAACAATGAAACAAAAGGGAATACAGGTAGTGACTGAGAAGAGTTCGTTTAGTGACGATTTGAAGTTGCAACAGCACTGAAAACAGTGAGGATTGTTTTCACCCTTAGGACCATCGCAGCATCTCCTGGGCCCGTGATCAAAATTCAGAGACTTGGCCACTGACTCATATTTATGACAGTTGCACTCTCCTGCAGGGTCACGTGATCCCCTGAGAAGCCAAGCCAATGGGGAAGCCAGATCCACTTAACAACCATCTCATTAACTTAACTGCAGTGGTTCACTCAACAGCTGTGGCAAGAAAAGCCGTAAAATGGGGCAGAGCTCACTGAACAAATGTCTCGCTTGGCAACAGAAATGTGGGCCTCAATTATGGTCATATGTGGAGGACTTCCTGTACCCTCTCCCTTCCCTATCAAGGAGCATCAACCCGCTCACCAGATTCCTGGAAAGACAGAGAAGGTGAAAGGTAGTGTATCTCCTTGCCTTTTTCACTGCTTCTTGTTTGCTGAACTGGCCCAATTTTCTTACTCTTTGAGATAACAACAACAACAACAACAATAGGTAAAGTTAACGGTTCCCCCGCACATGCGTGCTAGTTCCAACTCTAGGGGCCGGTGCTCATCTCCGTTTCAAAGCCGAAGAGCCAGCGCTTGTCCGAGGACGTCTCCGTGGTCATGTGGCCGGCATGACTAGACGCCAAAGGCGCACGGAACGCTGTTACCTTCCCACCGGAGTGGTCCCTATTTTTCTACTTGCGTTTTTACGTGCTTTCGAACTGCTAGGTTGGCAGAAGCTGGGACGAGTAACAGGCGCTCACTCTGCTATGCGGCACTCGGGATTCGACCCGCCAAACTGCCGACCTTCTGATCGACAAGCTCAGCGTCCTAACCCACTGAGCCACCGCGTCCCTTCTACAACAACAACAATAATAATAAAAGTTGGAAGGGCCCTTGAGGTCCTCTAGTCCAACTCTTTGCTCAGGCTGGAAACCCTATACCATTTCAGACAAGTGGTTGTCCAGTCTCTTCTTAAAAACCTCCAGTGTTGGAGCATTCACAGCTTCTGGAGGCAGGTTGTTCCACTGGTTAATTGTTCTAACTGTCAGGAAATTCCTCCTTAATTCCAGGTTGCTTCTCTCCTTGGTTAGTTTCCATCCGTTGCTTCTTCTCCTGCCTTCAGGTGCTTTGGAGAATTGCTTGACTCCCTCTTCTTTGGGGCATTTCCTGGATACATAAAAGCCATAACACATGAGATATGCACAACACAGTTAAAAAGTTATAAAGAAAAAAGGTAGTATAGTAGTAAACAGACTTAGCCTGTGGTGGGAATTCATCTGCTAATTCTTCTGTGACCTTGTTAAGTGTGTCGTGCAGCTAATTATGTAGTATTAATGGAGCATTTGGGACCTGTTGTACTTCTTTAATGGGAAAAAGGCATTTAAAAAGGCAAGGAGATGCCTGCTCTTCAGTCTGTATACTCCGGCTAGTTCCCTGGTGTTTTGAATCTGGTTTCCCAAGCCAATAGCAATAGCAGTTAGACTTAGATATTGCTTCAAAAAAGTGGTTTACAAAGTCGGCCTATTGCCCTTAACAGTCTGGCTCCTCATTTTACCAACCTCGGAAGGACGGAAGGCTGAGTCAACCTTGAGCTGGTCAGTATCGAACTCCTGGCAGTGGGCAGAGCCAGCCTGCAATGCCGCATTCTAACCACTGTATCACCACAAAAAGAAGGGAGGGAGGAAGGAAGGAAGGAAGGAAGGGCAATAGCAGTTAGACTTATATACCGCCCACATTGGATGGAAGACTGACTCAATCTTGAGCCGGTCAGTATCGAACTCCTGGCAGTGGGCAGAGCCAGCCTGCAATGCCGCATTTTGACCACTGCGCCACCCAGGCTCTCGCTAAATGATATCCCAACCAGCCTTGGTTAAGTATGGAAGACTCTGTAATTGCAGATGAGGGTCCTCAGCAAGGCTATCTCAAGTAAAATTCCACTCTAGATTCCCCACAGCAGGGGTAGGCCACCTTGCCTCTTTTATGACCCGTGGACTTCAACTCCCAGAATTCCTCAGCCAGCCACGCTGAGGGGAAAGGGAGAGGTTTCCAAGCTGAGCCATGCTGGCTCAGGAATTCTGGGAGTTGAAGTCCACAAGTCACAAAAGAGCCGAGGTGGCCTACCCCTGCCCCACAGTTTGTAAACTGATACACTCCCTGTGCCAAGGAGTGGCATCTAAACCAGGGCCATGTGGTGCTGCTCCCTCTATTTGAAGTCTAGCACTGAAGGCGGGGATCTGTGCTACTGAAATACAGGTAGTCCTCGGCCACCGTTGAGCCCAAATGTCTGTTGCTACATGAATCACGTGTTAAGTGAATTTTGCCCCATTTTACGATCTTCCTTGCCACCCTTGCGAAGTGAATCCCTGCAGCTGTTACGCTGGTCACACGGTCCTTAAGTGGACCTGGCCCTCCCCTTCCCCCCCCCCCCAATTGAGTTTGCTTCTCAGAAGGTCGCAAAAGTGGGTCCTGTCTCCCCGGGAGAGTGCAACCGTCTTAAACACAAGTCAGTTGCCAAGGGTCCGAATTTTGATCGCGTGACCGTGGGGATTCTGCCACGGCCGTTAAGTCTGAGAAACAGTCACGAGTCCCTTTTTCCAGTGCCGTCGTGACTTCGAACGGTCACTAAGTGAACTGTGGTGAAGTCGAGGACTGGCTGTCGCAGCCTTTGTGCCTTCTCTTGACTCGGCTCTCTGTGCCGACAGGGATAGGCAACCTCGGCTCTTTCATGACTGGTGGACTTCAACTCCCAGAATTCCTGAGCCAGCCATGCTGAGGGGAAAGGGAGAGGTTTCCAAGCTGAGCCAGGCTGGCTCAGGAATTCTGGGAGTTGAAGTCCACCAGTCATAAAAGAGCCAAGGTGGCCTACCCCTGGCCTAGGCCCCTTCATGACTTGTGGACTTCAACTCCCAGAATTCCTGAGCCAGCCATGCTGAGGGGAAAGGGAGAGGTTTCCCAGCTGAGCCATGCTGGCTGAGGAATTCTGGGAGTTGAAATCCACGAGTCACGAAGGGGCCATAGTTCCCCCATGCTGGCTGAGGAATTCTGGGAGTTGAAGTCCACGAGTCATAAAACAGCCAAGGTTGCCTACCCCTGGCCTAGGCCCCTTCATGACTTGTGGACTTCAACTCCCAGAATTCCTGAGCCAGCCATGCTGAGGGGAAAGGGAGAGGTTTCCCAGATGAGCCAGGCTGGCTGAGGAATTCTGGGAGTTGAAGTCCACCAGTCAGGTTGCCTACCCCTGGCCTACACCGAGCCCTGGCTTAGTCTGTTCTGTTGGCCATGTTTTAACAGCACACGAATAACTCCTTTTGCTTTTCTGTGTCTCCAGATTGCTGAAGGGCCCAATGCTGCTTATTTTCAGCTGCTGAATCTATTTGCCTATGGAATCTATCCAGATTACGTTGGTGAGGATCTGCTTGAACTGTAGAAAACTTTGACCTGATGCAAGTAGCAGCAATAATAGTGTTTCCCCCCCAAATAAGATCCGGTTTTATATGGGGTTTTTTGCCTCCAAAAGAGGCATAAGGTCTTATTTTGGGGGGGTGTCTTATTTTTCCCCCACTGTCTTGCCTCAGGGCGGTGGCACCAACAGCCCCATCCAGCAGGACCCCCCGTGGCCGTCCCCAGCCCATTTCTTCTGCAGCCAATCACTGACCATTAGTGTGTGTCGCCCCCAGCCTCCGTTTCGCCGGCAGGAAAGGCCTCTGCAGCCGACAACGGAGCCCTAGGATGACACACGTGTGTGTGTGTGTGTGTGTGTGTGTGTGTATGTATGTATGTAAAATAGAAGCTGGAAGGGACCTTGGAGGTCTTCTAGTCCAGCCCCCTGCTCAAGCAGGAGAACCTATACCATCTCAGACAAGTGATTGTCCAGTCTCTTCTCAAAAATCTCCAGGGATGGAGCGCTCACAATTTCTGGTGGCAAGCTGTTCCACTGGTTAATTTTCCTCACTGTCAGTTTAATTCCAGGTTGCTTCTCTCTTTGGTCAGTTTCCAACCATTGTTTCTCGTCCTGCCCTCTGGTGAACACCCTGGCCCCCTCTGCCTTGTGGCAGCCCCTCAGATACTGCAATACTGCTATCATGTCTCCCCTATTATTTCTTTCCTTTAGACCGGCCATACCCAAGTCCCACAGCCGTTCTTCGTATGTTTTGGTCTCCAGGCTTTGGATCGTCTTAGTTGCTCTTCTCTGAATTTTTTCCAAACTCTCAACATCTTTTTTATGATAAGGTGACCCAAACTGGCTGCAGTATTCCAGGTCTGCTCTCACTAGGGTTTTATAAAGCGTTACTAATACTTTGCGTGATCTTGATTCTACGCCTCTGTTTATACAACCCAGGATTGTGTTAGCTTTTTTGGTGGCTGCTGCACAGGGCTGCCTCATAGTCAAGTGATCGTCCGCTGGGACTCCAAGGTCCCTCTCACAGTTGCTGGTTTGAGCCACGTCTCGCCCAGTCTGTATTTGTGCCTTTTGATTTTTCCTGCCTAAACGTAACACTTTGCTTTTCTCCACATTCTCCAGCAGAGGCCTTCAGGATAGGTCTTATTTTGGGGGAAACACAGTGTCTCTCTCTCTCTCTCTCTCTCTCTCTCTCTCTCTCTCTCTCTCTCTCTCTCATAATTGGGGCTTGTTAGTTTAATCTTTTTTAACGTTTGTATTATTGTGTTTTATTGTTGTTAGCCACCCTGAGTCCTTCGGGAGATAGGGCGGCATGTAAGTCCCAAAAATAAATAAATAAGTAAGTAAGTAAGTAAGTAAGTAAATAAATAAATAAATAAATAAATAAATAAATAAATAAATAAATAAATAAATAAATATAGCTGCTCATCTCATTAAAGGCTACTATGGGTGACACAAAACTGCCTTTTTAAGCTGGCAAATTTCTTTCTCAAAATATCCACTTATGGCCCAGTAAAGAAAGATCACGCAATATGCCTGTCGCTTTCACCCTAGTAGGCATAATCGGTTGTCCAGAATGTCTTTACTGATTGAGTGCGATAAAGGACAGGGTGCTCCTATCTGCAGGTTACAACTTTTCATCTGCCAACATTTAAGGTTCAGCATCGTAACCGCTGGCGTTTAGAACAGCGTAGAATTCCAGGTTGACCCTGGAAGCGAGTGACACTGTCTGCATTTTGCTTTACATGGGTGGTCCTCCTTTCACGACCGATTCCTCAGCAACTGCCCAAACCGGTAGCCGAGCTGAACAAGCGGCGCTTGCGACTCGCACGTTTGGCTGGCAGTTGTGACGCTGCAGAATCCCACCTTCCCATCGTCGCGCTTCTGTGCCAGCTTCCTCCAAGCAAAATGGGCGGGGCAACAGTAGGCGGTTGATATGTCCCCCACTTAGCAACCCAGGGTGATTCGCTGAACGGCGGCAACCAGGATTTCCATTCTCGTAAGACTGTCGCGGTTTCTATGGCTGCGTTGGCCGGTCCCCAGGTACCCTCGTGAAGTGAGGACCGCTCGTATTTGCAAGCCTTTGTTTCTCCCCCCCACACACACACACAGTTCTCTTCCTGTTGACAACCACGCCCCCCTCCCCCAGTGATGTGGCAATCTGTGCCGCTCTCTTCCGAAAGGGCCTCGGGTTGACCGTCTTTGCCGTTTGCCAAGGGTGGTAAGGGGAAACGGGAAGACCCCCAAATGCACTGAATTGAATCCCTAATCTGAAGGCGGTGTTGAATTTTGATCTCTCGGACAGCAAACCAGAAGAACTTGCCAGCGTTGACGGGGCTCCAGAGGAACAAGTTGAAACACTTGACCATCGTCAGCTTAGCTTCCAGGATGAAGGTAAAGCAGTGATGCGCTGAGTTAAAACCCCGGTTATTTTCCGCAGGCGGAGCCGGTGACCAACGTGCATGCCGAGATGACGGTGATGGCTCTGCTCTGTCCCACCCAAATCTAGACGTTCTAGAGTAGACGCCCGTCCAGGATTTCTGTTGGGAAATGGACAGATCGGGAATGTGGATGCCTCAAGTATTGCCCTTCTCTTTAGCATTTGGGCCTGGGCACGTTAGACACTCTTTCTTTCTTTCTTTCTTTCTTTCTTTCTTTCTTTCTTTCTTTCTTTCTTTCTTTCTTTCTTTCTTTCTTTCTTTCTTTCTTTCTTTCTTTCTTTCTTTCTTTCTTTCTTTCTTTCTTTCTTTCTTTCTTTCTTTCTTTCTTTCTTTCTCACTCTCTCCTCGCTATTTCTCTCTTTGTCCTTCATAGAGTGATTGGGCATTATACATAAAACCATGAAGATACAAAAGCAAGCCATATTTAAATATTACAATTAAAAACAGTTAAAAACAAGAATGAAATAATTGAAATTTAAAGGCTGGGGGAGGGGCTTCAGAGTGCTAACCAGCCTTAAGCCCCCTTGCCGGTTGGCATAGATTGCTAGCTAGCAGTGGTCAGGATATTCCTGGCTAGTTTCTCTCTTCTTCTCAATGGGGGAAGTTATTCGATTAGCTTGATCCCCTCCTGATGTACTCAGACCAAAATGTTTACCCCACCCAAGCATGGACTTGTAATTCCAAGGAAGTTGGAGGACTTGAGGCGGCGTGAGATTCCTATGAACCGGTGTTTTCTTGTGGATTGATTTTAGGGAACTCTCGAACTGGAAGAAATTCCAACTTTATTTTCACTAGATACTGACTGGAATTTAACTTTGCGTTCCACGGAAGGCAGGCGGTGGTAAATCATACGCGGCTGTGCGACTCCGAAAATGTTGGTTAGCTCTAATAAATCTCACTAAAAGGATTTAATGTGCTTTAATATTTTGAGGGACGCAGTGGCCCAGCGGGTTAGGACGCTGACCTTGTCGATCAGAAGGTCGGCAGTTTGGCGGGTCGAATCCCGAGTGCCGCGTAGCAGAGTGAGCGCCTGTTACTCGTCCCAGCTTCTGCCAACCTAGCAGTTGGAAAGCACGTAAAAATGCAAGTAGAAAAATAGGGACCACTCCGGTGGGAAGGTAACAGCGTTCCGTGCGCCTTTGGCATCTAGTCATTCCAGCCACATGACCACGGAGACGTCCTCAGACAAGCGCCGGCTCTTCGGCTTTGAAACGGAGATGAGCACCGGCCCCGAGAGTCGGAAACGACCAGCACGCGTGTGCCGGGGGAACCTTTACCTTTAATATTTTGAGTACTGTATTTGAGCGCAATTGGTTTGCTTGTTAAGGCAGCCCTCAGTCTGTCAGTGTTGTTTTTTTATGAGGGGTCCTTGGTGCCCTCTGAGCTGGGGTTGTTTTCTCGCCGCTCTTTCGTTACCCAAAGGAGGAGACCATCATCAGTGTTAGCTTATTCCCCGTTCGGTTATTTTATGCATTGAAATGCAATTTTGTCAGAAGGCGGGGGGGAAAAAGACCAGGAACCCTTCCCAGCCCTCTTGTGAGATTCGCGTGGGGCTTTAAAGTTAGAATAGTAGCATGAGATTCTACTTCTCAACTCTGCCCAAACTTTAGGCACCTCCAGGAGGATCACGTTTGCCTTCATGTGCAAGCAGCAATGGGAGACGCTTCCTCCTCGGGCTTCTCCTGTGCAACTTCGCCCCGTCTCTCTTGCCAGTGTTGATTCCATGTTAATGCCACCTAGACCAGGGGCTCCACAACTCCACACGGCCCGAGCGGAACCGGGCTGGGCGAGTGGCGGGTGAGCGTATGTGCGTGCGCACGGACGCAGTTCCATTCGTGCGAGCGCCGTGTGAGTGCGTGCATGTGTGAAGTCCCATTTCCTCAAGTGATGCAGCTCGCGCAGAACTATCCCCTCTCTCCCCCCGACACACACACACACACCCTTCCCCTCTGGCCCCTCAAGCCGGAAAGGATGGGGAACGCTGATCTAGATCGTAGGACTTCAAACTTTTATGACTGGTGGACTTCAACTCCCAGAATTCCTCAGCCAGCAATGCTGAGGGGAAAGGGAGAGGTTTCCAAGCTGAGCCAGGCTGGCTCAGGAACTCTGGGAGTTGAAGTCCACAAGTCATGAAGGGGCCATAGTCCCCCCACACTGGCTGAGGCATTCTGGAAGTTGAAGTCCACAAGTCATGAAGAGGCCAAAGTTCCCCCACGCTGGCTGAGGCATTCTGGGAGTTGAAGTCCACAAGTCATGAAGAGGCCAAAGTTCCCCCACGCTGGCTGAGGCATTCTGGGAGTTGAAGTCCACAAGTCATGAAGGGGCCATAGTTCCCCCACGCTGGCTGAGGCATTCTGGGAGTTGTAGTCCACCAGTCATAAAAGAGCCCAGGTTGCCTACCCCTGGGCTATGCCTCCAGGTCGACTCAGCCTTCCGTCCTTCCGAGGTCGGTAAAATGAGGACCCAGGTTGTTGGGGGGCGGGCAAGACGCTGGCTGTGTAAACCACTCAGACAGGGCTGCAAGGCCTTGTGGAGCGGGTTTACAGGTAGTCCTCGTCTTACGGCCACAATGGAGCCCCAAATTTCTGTTGTTAAGTGAGACAGTTGTGAAATGAGTCTTGCCCCAATCTACCAGCTTCCTTGCCCCAGTCATTAAGTAAGCCACTGCAGTTGATAAGTGAAGTCACTAAACGAACAGTCGTACGTCGAGGGCTGCCTGTATAAGTCTTAAGTGCTGCTGCTATGCCTCATCTGGGCAGTGGCTTCCCTTCCGACCTTCCCTCTCTCCCCTGCCCCCCTCCCCCTCCCCAGTGCATCCCTTATTCGGTGCTGCTGAAAGACCTGGACATGCGCAACCTCCGGGAGCTGGAGGACCTGATTATTGAAGCCGTTTACACTGACATCATCCAAGGCAAACTGGATCAACGGAACCAAGTGCTAGAAGTGGATTTCTGCATCGGGCGGGACATCCAAAGGAAGGACATCAGCAACATCATTAAAACCCTCAATGAGTGGTGAGTTCTGCCCCTCCCTCTCTCCCGCCTCCCTCCCTCCCTCCAGCCTCCCTCCCTCCCTCCAGCCTCTCCCTCCTTTCCTCTCTCCCGCCTCCCTCCTGCCTCTCTCCCTCCTTCCCTCCCTCCCTCCTTCCCTCCCTCCAGCCTCCCTCCCTCCTTCCCTCCCTCCAGCCTCCCTCCCTCCCAGCCTCTTCCCTCTCTCCCGCCTCCCTCCCTCCCAGCCTCCCTCCTTCCCTCCCTCCCTCCAGCCTCTCTCCCTCCTTCCCTCTCTCCCGCCTTCCTCCCTCCATCCATCCTCCCTCCTTCCCTCTCTCCAGCCTCTCTCCCTCCTTCCCTCCCTCCCTCCAGCCTCCCTCCCTCCCAGCCTTCCTCCCACCCTCCATTCTCCCTCCCTCCTCCCTCCAGCCTCCCTCTCTCCTTCCCAGCCTCCCTCCCTCCAGCCTCCCTCTCTCCCTCCCTCTGGTCCAACAGGTGTGGGGGGGGTCTCTCCTGTCCCCAGTTTAGGCAGCATGGCTGCCTTTTCCGCTCCTCCCTTCCCTTCTCCTTAACTGTGGGAAGTTTTTGTGTCGGCAGGTGCGACGGGTGTGAGGCTGTCCTGTTAGGAATCGAACAACAGGTCCTCAGAGCCAACCAGTACAAGGAGAACCACAACCGAACTCAGCAACAGGTGGAGACGGAGGTAGGCGCCTCACAAGAGCCGGGGTGGTGCAGTGGTCAGGATGCAACATTGCAGGCTATTTCTGCCGACTTCCAGCAGTTCGATTTTTTACTGGCTCCAGGTGACTCTGCCTTCCCTCATTTCCCAGGTCGGTAAAACGAGGACCCAGATGGTTGCATTCTTAGCCACTGCGCCACCGTAGCAAAGAGGATTTCTGAGATAGGCACGAACCGTGGTGTTGCAGTGGTTAAGAATGCAGCGTTGCAGGCAAAGTGCCCACTGCCAGGAGTTCGATCCTGACTGGCTCAAGGTCGTCAACTCAGCCTTCCCTCCTTCTGAGGTTGGTAAAATTAGGACCCAGATTGTTGAGTGAGGGGCAAGATGTTGACTCTGTGAATCACTCAGAGATGACTGTGAAGCACTATGAAGTGGTATATAAGTCTACATGCTATTCTTCCTTCCTTCCTTCCTTCCTTCCTTCCTTCCTTCCTTCCTTCCTTCCTTCCTTCCTTCCTTCCTTCCTTCCTTCCTTCCTTCCTTCCTTCCTTCCGTGGTGGCTCAGTGGTTAGAATGCAACATTGCAGGCTAATTGTGCTGACTGCCAGCAGTTCAATCCTGACCAGCTCAAGATTGACTAGCCTTCCATCCTTCCGAGGTCAGTAAAATGAGGAGCCAGACTGTTGGGGTGGGCGAGATGCTGATCTTGGTAAACTGTTTAGAGAGGGGTGTAAAGCACTCTGAAGTAGCATATAGGTTTATTGCTATCTTCCTCCCTCCCTCCCTCTTGTGGTGGCGCAGTGGTTAGAATGCAGCATTGCAGGCTGACTGCCCACTGCCAACAGTTCGATCCACACCCGCTCAAGGTTGACTCAGCCTTCCGTCCACTGTGGTGCGGTATATAAGTATATAAGTCTTAAGTGCTATTGCCCTCCCTCCCTCCTGTGGTGGTGCAGTGGTTAGAATGCAGTATTGCAGGCTAATTCTGCCAGCTGCCAGCAGTTTGATCCTCACCGGCTCAAGGTTGACTCGGCCTTCCATCCTTCCGAGGTTGGTAAAATGAGGACCCGGATTTGTGAACCACTTAGAGAGGGATGAGGAAGGAAGAAGGGAGGGAGGGAGGGAGGGAGGAAGGAAGGAAGGAAGGAAGGAAGGAAGGAAGATAGCAATAAACTTATATACTACTTCAGAGTCCTTTACAGCCCTCTCTACACCACCTCGGAAGGATGGAAGGCTGAGTCAGCCTTGAGCCGGTCAGGATCGAACTGCTGGCAGTGGGCAGAGTCAGCCTGCAATGCTGAATTCTAACCACTGTGCCAACACAAAAGGGAGGGAGGGAGGAAGGAAGGAAGATAGCAATAGACTTATATACTGCTTCACAGTGCTTTACAGCCCTCTCTAAGCAGTTTACGGAGTTAGCCTGTAGCGCCCCCCCCCCCAAAAAAAAACACAACAACAAAAAGAAACAAACCAATCTGGGTCCACATTTTACCGACCTTGGAAGGATGGAAGGCCGAGTCGGCCTTGAACCCGGTCAGCATCGAACCGGGGTGAGCAGTGAGTGAGCCTGCAATGCTGTGGTTCTGACCCCTGCGCCACCACGACTCCTAAACTTCACTACGGTTTCCCTGGCAATCCTATCCTGAAATGATTGCTAATAAAATATAACTTCACAGGCAGATTTCTTCCATTGCTGCTGATTTTTTTTTTTTTGCCGGTTTATGCTCCATTCCTTCCATGCAGGTAGTTCTCGACTTACAACCACTCCTTTAGTGAGCAAAGTTACCACGGTAGTGGAAAAAGGGACTCCTGACCGTTTTTTGCACTTAATGACCGTTGCAGCGTCCCTGTGGTCGTGTGATCAGAATTCAGAGCCTTGGCAACCGGCGTGTATTTACGACGGTCGCAGTGTCCCCTGGGGCGGCTGTCACGTGATCCCCGTTTGTGACGTTCTGACCGGCAAAGTCAATGGGGGAAGCCGGATTCACTTAAGAACCGGGTTGCTCACTTAACAGCTGCAAGCGACTCACTTAACAGCGGTGGGAAGAAAGGTCGTAAAACGGGGCAAAACTCACTCGACACCTGTCTCACACTTGCAAGAGGCCTTTTGGGCTCCGTTGTGGTCTTAACGGTCACGGACTACCTGTAACTTGGAACAAGTCGCTAAGGGGCTGGCCGTAAGTTGAGGACTACCTGCCGAGGGTCGGGGCAGGCAAGGTCTGTTGCCTCCTCCGTCTGAAAGTGAGGAGGCCCATCATGAGTGGCCAGGTCTCTCTGCCCTCTGTCACCTGGGTCGAAGGGATGGAGGGGCCTGGCGGTGGTTCTCCTTCAGAGAAACGTGGCTTGCTCCCAGCGTCCCTGCTTTTGCTTTCCCTTCCAGGTCCTGAACATCAAGAAGACCTTGAAGGCCACCGCGTCCTCCTCCTCTTCTACCCAAGAGATGGACCAGCAGCTGGCCGAGCGGGAGTGTCCTCACGCAGAGCAGAGGCAACCCACCAAGAAGGTCTCCAAGGCCAAAGGGCTGGTCTCCAGTCGCCACTAGTGCCCAGAGCTGCTGCTGGGGGTGGGTTGGGGGGCAGTTGCCGAAGGCCCTCAGTGACTCTGGAGGAAAGGGGTTCCTGGCCTCTATGGTCTGCCTGCTTCCTCCTCCCCCCCTCCCCACAACCCCCTTCCATCAGCTTCTGAGCCACTCGACACTGCCAACGTTGTCTCCCAGAGCTTTGCGTTAGGACTTTGGTGTGTGTGGGGGTTTCCCTGTATTTGGAGGGTCAGATGGCCACCCTTTGGGGTTGCTCCCACCAGGAGTTTTGTTCCTTGGCAGCAGCGCGCTTCCCCGTGTGGTGGCGGGGCGGGGCAGGGTTGGGAGGTCGGGTTTTCCGGCCAAAGGCCAGAGGGAGCATGTGACATCCCTGCCTTCGCTGCTCGTTCTTCATCTCTTTGGCCTTGATCTTCGAAGTCAACTCTCTACCTCAGTGGTCCCCAACCGTTCCAGCAAGCAGCAGGGGTGGGGGAGAGAAGAGGGGACGGTTCTGGGCAAGCGGCGGGCGAGCGTGAGTACGGCTCCCTTTGCACGAGCCACAGGTACGGGCGCCCGCCTCTCGCGCAATTGGAGCTGCATTCGTGCGCTCGCCCATCCATTCTGTCGCCCGGTTTTGAATGGGCCACGGCCCGGTAAATAACTGGTCCACAGCCCAGGAGTTGGGGACCCCTACTCTACCTCACGCTGGCGGGCGCCGGGCATGTTTACTCACCATCTGTCAGGCTCTCCTTTGAAGCCCAGGCGCTCCTACCTGTGGCAGCTCGGGTCCCTCCCTTGACGCCAAGGAGGGGGGGGCAAAAAAGCTGCTATTTCAACCTATCCAGCCCCACTTCTGTACCGTGGACCACCGAAAGGCAGGGCTGACCAAATAAATAGCGCCCCGTTCCTCCCTCATTATCCTCCCCGCCTCGTGTTCTGCGCTACCAGTTTGCTCCTTGCTGCAGCTCCTTGAAGGTGGCGCGTGGGGCGCCGGGGAGATCCAACTAAGATCCTTCCCGCCCACCCATCCTTTCCTGATCCAGAACCCTTAGTTTGGGCAACAGAGGAGCGGTCCTTTCGGAGGCTGAGAACTTGAATTCCTTTCTAGTTGTCTTTCACACACACACACACACACACACACACACACACACACACACACACACACCCCTTTTGTACATTTCTTCAGACGGTTTGGAACATTTCAGCTTTTTTTGTTTTTTTTTAATATTTGATACCTGTTACAGACTCGCGCAAGGTGACTTGATCCGAAGGATTGTTTTCTATTAAAAAAAATGAGTCACCCCTGAAACTTCACCCCGTGGTGAGCTTGTGTGGGTTGGTTTTTTTCAGCGAAATACATCTGGATTTGGGCGCTGCGTACAGAAGCGAAGGGCCTCCAGTGGGTGGTGCTCTCTCTCCTTCCTGATCTTAGCCGGGCAGCCTGAAACATTCCCCCCCCCCCCGTTGTCAGCCCAGGGTTTCCCCCATCCGGTCACCTGTTCAGATACAGGTAGTCCTCACCTTACGGCCGGTCGCTTAGCGTCTCGAGTGCACGGCAGCCGGCCTGCGTTTACAGCTGTTTGCAGCATCCTGCGGGAATGTGGCCGTGATTGACAAGGTTTTCTCAAACCACGGTCTGCATAACAACTGTTGCATTTCCTTAATGAGCCCTCCCCCCCCAAAAAAGCTCATAAAATCGGGCAGGTTGTGCAGCGGCCTGCTTTATGACCGTCACGACTTAACGACTTTCATTGCCAGGGTCACTTCTGCTAGTTTTCTAAGGACTATCCGTGTTCAAGGTGTTTTGAAAATGCCAGCCCCGCTCAACCATTTACAGCTAGTCCTCGACTTACGAGTACAGGTAAGTCTTCAGCTTATGACCCCAATCGAGCCCAAAATGGATGTTGCTAAGCGAGAAATTTGTGAAGTGAGTTTTGCCCCATTTTTATGACCTTTCGTTAGGCGAATCGCTGCAGTTGTTAAAAAAATTCAGTCATTAAGCGAATCTGGCTTCTCCCTTGACTTTGTTTGTCAGAAGGTCACAAAAGGGGATCAAGTGACCCTGGGATGCTGCAACCGTCATAAATGTGAGTCAGTTGTCAAGCGTCCGAATGTAAATCACGTGACCGTGGGGGATGCTGCAACGGTCATAAGTACAAAAAGCTGAAAAAAGTCACTTTTTTCAGTGCCGTTGTAACTTTGAATGGCCCCTAAGCGAACTGTTATAATTTGAGGACTACCTGTACAGTTGAGAATTCCCTTTGCTGAGCAAGGCAGTGGTAGGTGAGACATTATATAACCCAACTAGGCAACATCATCAGTGCTAGAAGGGAGGGGGGCTTGTGGAGAGGAGGAGGACTGTGGGGTCCTTGGTGGTCTCTGAGCTGGGTTGTTGTCTTGGAGAGGTTTCACGACCCAACTAGGGAACATCATCAGTGCTAGAAGGGAGTGGCATGTTTTTTACAAGGGGGAGGAGGAGGACTATGGGATCCTTCGTGCTCTCTTGAGCTTGGTTGTTTTCCTGCAGACGTTTCATGACCCAACTAGGCAACATCATCAGTGCTAGAAGGGAGTGGCATGTGTAGCGAGGAGGAGGAGGAGTATGGGATCCTTCGTGCTCTCTTGAACTTTGTTATTTTCCTGCAGACATTATATAACCCAACTAGGCAACATCATCAGTGCTAGAAGGGAGGGGGGCTTGTGGAGAGGAGGAGGAGTATGGGGTCCTTCGTGCTCTCTTGAACTTTGTTATTTTCCTGCAGACATTTCATGACCCAACTAGGGAACATCATCAGTGCTAGAAGGGAGGGGGGCTTGTGGAGAGGAGGGGGAGGAGGACTGTGAGGTCCTTGGTGCTGTCTGAGCTGGGTTGTTGTCTTGGAGAGCCGATGCCCAGATAAGCAGGAATTAACCCCAGACAAACAAACCAGTGAAAATAATACCCTAATCAAGGAACTACCGAGGAGAAATCCACACCCCCGTCAACGCTGGCAGGGAAAGCTCCTGTACATAAACAGGGAGCAAACCTCACTTAAAGTTGCCATGTTGGGGAAACCCTGTTGTAAGCAATAGGTAGTCCTTGACTTAAAACACTTCACTTAGTGACCGTCCAAAGTTACAGCAGCACTGAAAAAAGTGACTTATGACCATTTTCCACAGTTACGGCCTGCTCCCCACGTGATCGAAATTCAGCTTCTTGGCCACCGTTTCAAAATATGACCGCTGCTCTGTGCCAGTCACGTGATCCCCTTTTGCGAACTTCTGTCGAGCAAAGTCGACGGGGAAGCCAGCTGTTCACAACTGGTCACTAACTTATCAGCTGCAGTGATCCACGTAGCCACTGTGGCAGGAAAAAGTGGGGCAAAACTCACTTAACGACAGAAATTTTGGGCTCCCTTGTGGTCGTAGGTCAAGGACTACCTGTATTTAGATTGGACCCTTGAGCTTTAAAGAAGAGCCAAGATCATTCAAAGAGGACCATATTCACCAGCTCTCAGAGAAATTACTCGATGCTGCCGTAGCGTTACGAAAAAAAACAAAAGAAAAATCACCTCCAGACTAGCAAGTTTAATTATGAGGACATTTTGGAAAAGTGGTTTGAAATTCTGATAAAAATGACAAAAACGGCGCATTTGGGTTCTTTTAAACCTTTGGTAGATAGCCTGCGATTTCTTTACAAATACATTTACTCTTATCCGTGGTAGCTAAACGCCTTGTTCAAATCACCCATTTCGGAAAGAAAGATGGCGTCAGATTAAAGATTGGGGGGCGCAAAACCCAATCCAACCCTACCCAGACCCCTCCTGCTCAAAAATGGCCGGTTCTGCTTCAAGTCTTCGTACCAACAGGAGACAGGCTGTGTGGCTCTGGGGTCCCGCCAATGGGGCCCTGGATGAATTGCAGGGGATGTCCAGAAATGTTTGCGGATGGGGTGGGGTGTCCCTTCAATGACCTGGAAGAAAAGCATCAAAATAAGTCATAAAGAGCTTCCAACAAGGAGAGAAGCAACCTGTTTTTAATGAGGCTTGCAGGCTGACCGGGATGAGCGGTACATAATTTTTAAAAAATTAATAAAAACCGGTGGGACGAGAGGAGCGGATTTAACTTCGTCGTTTGGCGTCTGAAGGATTGGAAGGAAAACCACTTGTGGCAAAGCACACTATTTGCTCACAAATCCTGTACACGTCTGAGCCCCAAATTTCTGTTGCTAAGTGAGACATTTCTTCAGTGAATTTTCCTTCATTTTACAACATTTCTTTCCACATTTGTTAATGTGTGGCTAAATTAGTGATGCAGTTGAGCGAAACTGGATTCCCTATTTTCAATTTTTAGACGGTCGCAAAAGGGGATCACGCGACCCCGGGACACTGCAACCGTCATAAATACGAGTCAGTGGCTAGGGGACTGAATTCTGAATTGCTGCAACGGTTGTAAGTGTGAGATACGGTCATAAGACCCTTTTTTCAATGCCACTGTACTTTCAAACGGTAAACGAATTGTTGTAAGTTGAGGACTACTTGTGAAATGTTCATCTTAATTTAAACATCTTTAATTAGACTTCAGGGGTTAGGAGAAAAATGATCCTAAGTTACTTTTTTTTGTAAACTTTGAACCGTCACTAAATGAACCATCGTAAGCCAAGGACTACCTGTGCAGAAATGTGTACAGAGAAAACTCAGTTGTCAGTCTCTAAACCTGTCACTCAAACAACTGGAGAAGTGCTGGCAACAGAGCTAGTCCTGTGTTTATATAACCCGGGTCAGTGTATCATGTGAACGCAGCCACCCCGTCTCCTTACTTCAGCTCAATTCACCTTAACATAAATGTCTCACTTAGCAAAGGAAGTTTTGGACTCCATTGCGGACGAGATATTGAGAACTGCCTGTAAATAAATTGTGTGCGAACCCTGAAAACAGATTCGGGAAACGGAAAAATCACATTGTCTGAACACTCAGCACCCTCCACCCCCCAGGTCTTTTCAGTGCCCCTCCCATCACCAACCTAAACCTAACCCTAACCCGCAGATAGATAGATAGATGATAGATAGATAGTAGATAGATAGTAGATAGATAAAGCTTTATTGTCATTTTTTACTGTGAGCACGGCACACATTAAAAATGAAATTTAGTTGCTTGCTCTCAAAGTGTACACCTACATAACACACATTTAAACATACTATATACAACATATGTATAGACCTACACCCTTACGTATAAGTAACATATAAATATTAATCACTGTCCATCTTGAATGGACAAGAAGCAACGGATGGAAACTAACCAACGAGAGAAGCAACCTAGAACTAAGGAGAAACTTCCTGGCAGTGAGAACAATTAACCAGTGGAACTCCTTGCCTCCAGAAGCTGTGAATGCACCAACACTGGAGGTTTTTAAGAAGAGACTGGACAGCCATTTGTCTGAAATGGGATAGGGTCTCCTGTCTGTGCAGGGGGTTGGACTAGATGACCTCAAAGGTGCCTTCCAACATTATCATTATCATTATTATTATTATTATTATTATTATTATTATTATTATTATTATTATTATTATTATTATTATTATTATTATTATTATGTTATGTATTTAATAATAATAACAATAATAACAACAAAACAACAACAACAACAGGAGGAGGAGGAAGCTTTAGAGTTCAGAAGGTTGATACTGTATGGCACAAAGCTGTGACTGAATCTGGTTTTCTGCTTCGGATACCCCTGAGCTGAAAGCCTCGACGTTTTGTGGTTTTGTCTTTTTTACCTCCTTCCCCCTTAATCATGGTCGTCGACCTTATTGCAGCCAAGGCCGCTTACGGAGCCGATGCGGTCGATCTTGTGGCCGAAGCAGCTGTTGGGCGGCACTTTCTTGGGCGGCTCATTGTCAGCACGCCATCCTCCGCCGCCGCCTCCTCGCTGTTGCTCGTGGTGCACCATCCGGGCCCACTTTTGCCGCGCCTGCTCGCCGTCGGTGCGCATATAAATGGAATTAAAATAAAATAAAAGAATAAATAAATCAGCCGCGACGCCGCCGACACTCCTTCCGCCCTCGGGCTCAGCTCCTCCCGCCAGGCCGCCGTGCCGCCCGCCGACAGCTGCAAGGCAACGGCAGTCATGCAGCAGAGCCCCCCCCCCAACGGCAGCCCGATCCCGGGACGAGGGACGCCCGTTGCCCGAAGGCTGGATCGCCAGGGGGGAGGGGGAGGAGAGCGGGAAGAGGTTGGGGGGGTCGTGCAGGGGGTTTGCAGGAAAACGGATCAGACGGGGCGGGTGCAGGGGGGAAAAAGGCGAAGGGGGGGGGTCCCGCCGTCCGTTCCCACCACCCACCGGCCCCTTCGCTCCATCCGGGCGCTCCCCGGCTGCAATGGCCGAGTGAAGCGGAGCCGATGGGATGTGTAGTCCCCTCTCCGCTTCTCGCCCGGGATCCCCCCCCCTGCGAGCCCAACCCGACGTCGCCATCGCCCGACCCGCCAAGCGCCGCAAAGGGCCCTCCCGTCTCTTCCCTCCCCTTCAAGACGGAGCCAAAGCAGGCCCGGCTCCCCCGTCGGGGAAAGCCCAAGCGAGCCGGCGGAGCCTGCCGACTACTCACCTCGTGCGGCTCCATCAGCGGCGGTCCCTCGGGTTGCAGCGGCCCCCGCCACTTCTGCTCCAGCGGTGGGATCTCAGGGGGCCGCCTCTGCTCCAGCGGTGGGATCTCAGCATCGAGCCACTTCTGCTCCAGCGGCGGGACCTTAGGACTTGGCCACTTCTGCTCCAGCGGTGGGATCTCAGGACCGAGCCACCTCTGCTCCAGCGGCGGGACCTTAGGACCCGGCCACCTCTGCTCCAGCGGCGGGACCTTAGGACCCGGCCACCTCTGCTCCAGCGGCGGGACCTTAGGGCCCGGCCACCTCTGCTCCATTGGCGGGATCTCAGGACCGAGCCACCTCTGCTTCAGCGGCTTCCCGTCGAGGGAGAGCGCCAGCAGGGACAGCAGCAGCAGCCCGCTGGCCGCCAGGCGGGAGACGAACATCCCGGAGTGCGCAGGCGCCGGCAGAGCCACTGGGAGAGTGAGAGAGAGAGAGAGAGAGAGAATCCTCGAAGGCGCGGACCGCGGAGCCGAACAGAGCCGAGTGGAGCCGCCTTTGCCTGCCTGGCCGGATTCGCTCGCAGCGCCGGCATCGCTGTCCGCGCCTTATATAAGCCAGCTGCAGGTGACGCACCGACGGCATCCTCCGCCCCGGCCGGCGGGGGTGGGGGGGGGAAGGAGGAGGGGGGAGCCGTCGTGATCCAGCCATCAATCGCTCGCCGGCCCGCCTTCTCCTGGCCTGGGGGGGGGGGGCGGGACGGGCCCCGAGGGGGCGCTCTGCGGCCGAAGCTCAGCCGGCGCCTCTTCCTCCTCCTCCTCCTCCGACCTGGCTTTCCGCGCTCGAGATCCCCGCACGGCCGGGCACCATGGGCGTGGGAGTCCATCCCACGCCTGCAAATGCTTTGAGTTGGGGAAGGCTGGCAGAAAGTTGGGGTTGAGAAACCCCTTCTTCTCCCCCCCCTTCGCAGTCTTTTCCCCCTGCTTTTCTTTCTTTCTTTCTTTCTTTCTTTCTTTCTTTCTTTCTTTCTTTCTTTCTTTCTTTCTTTCTTTCTTTCTTTCTTTCTTTCTTTCTTTCTTCTTTCTTTCTTTCTTTCTTTCTTTCTTTCTTTCTTTCTTTCTTTCTTTCTTTCAATTTATTCCTTTTAAAATCTTTTTCTCCCTCCCCTTCCTTCCTTCCTCTTTCTTTCTCTTTCTTTCTTTCTTTTCTTTCAATTTATTTCTTTTAAAATCTTTCTTTTTCTCCCTCCTCTTTCTTTCTTTCTTTCTTTCTTTCTTTCTTTCTTTCTTTCTTTCTTTCTCTTTCTTTCTTTCTTTCTTTCTTTCTTTCTTTCTTTCTTTCTTTCTTCTTTCTTTCTTTCTTTCTCTTTCTTTCTTTCAATTTATTTCTTTTTAAATCTTTTTCTTTCTTTCTTTCTTTCTTTCTTTCTTTCTTTCTTTCTTTCTTTCTTTCTTTCTTCTTTCTTTCTTTCTTCTTTCTTTCTTCCTTTTTTCCCCTAATGTCTCAAATTCCAGAATTTTTTTTTATAAATATGCATAAAGGTACATTGATGGGAATGGTTTGGGATGCTAGTAAAGCGTACAAGGGAGGGGTCTTGATTTATATGAATAATGCTTATAGGCGTAAGCAAATGCAAACATGTAAAGATCTTGAGGAAGAGATTAAATCTAAGGAGAAAGATTTTATTTTGAATCCATTGGATAATAATTTAAGGACCTCGATACATTTATTGAAAGAACAATTTAGTATGCTAACGGCTGACCAAATAGCAACTAATTTGCGTTATGTTAAGCATAATGCTTTTTGTAACGCTAATAAGCCTGGTAGGTGGCTGGCTTATCAATTAAGGAAGAAACAGAAATTACGTACTATAGATAAAATAGAATATAAAGGAAAAGAAGTCTATCAACAAAAATTGATTAAGAGGAGTTTTTTAGATTTTTACTCGAAATTATATTCTAGAGAAAACATACAAGCTTTAGATATAGATAAATATTTACAGGAAGCACATTTTCCTAGACTTTCAAAAGAACAACTTGAGATGAACCGCTTAATAACATCAGAGGAAATCTCTTTAGCTATTAAACAGTTGAAAGTGGGCAAGGCCCCGGGAACAGATGGATTAACAGCAATTTATTATAAAATGTTGTTGGTTGAAATGATTGAACCTTTAAAGATGTTGTTTAATGAAATTCAGACTGGAGGAGCAGTTCGTCCATCTTGGAGGACAGCTTTTGTATCATTGATTCCAAAGGAGGATCAAGACCTTACTCAACCTAAAAATTATAGACCTATATCGCTTTTGAATACAGATTATAAGATTTTTGCTAAAGTATTGGCTACTAGATTAATGCAAGTTTTAAAGCAAATGATTCATAGTGATCAATCGGGATTTATATCTGGAAGGTATATGAAATATAATGTAAGACAAATTGTAAATTTGCTTGAATATTTGGATAAGAACAACCAAGTCCCTGCAGCATTGATATTTTTGGATGCAGAGAAAGCTTTTGATCAACTGAATTGGCAATTCTTATTGAGAGTTGTTGAGGAAATGAATTTTGGAGAAGGATTCTTACATTCTATTAAAGCTATATATCAACAACAAACTGCACAAATTATAATTAATGGGGGGTTAACAGAGATGTTTAAAATTGAAAAAGGTACAAGACAGGGATGCCCCCTATCACCATTATTGTTTGTATTAACGTTAGAGATTTTATTAATTAAAATTTGAGAGTCTTCTATGATAAAGGGAATTAAAATAAAACAGAATGATTATAGATTGAGAGCTTTTGCTGATGACTTGGTTGTGACATTATCTCAACCGATACAATCGGTTATAGATTTGATGGAAATTATAACTCAGTATGGTAAGGTTTCAGGGTTTAAGGTAAATAGTAATAAGACTAAGATATTGTCTAAGAATATGTCCATGAGTGAAAGGGAAATGTTAATTAAATTAACAGGTTTTGAAATAGTAAAAAAGGTTAAGTATTTAGGAATGTATATTGCAGCTTCAAATGCAAAATTGTATAAGAATAACTATGAAACACTATGGTTGAAGATACAAAAGGATTTAAATACCGTAATTGGAAAAAATTACAATTATCTCTATTGGGAAGAATCGCAGCTGTTAAAATGAATGTTTTGCCGAAGTTTCTTTTTTTGTTTCAAATGATACCTATATTGAAAAAGGATGCCAACCTTGATGAATGGCAGAAGGGTATTAATAAATTTATCTGGGCGGGGAAGAAACCAAGAGTTAAATTTAAGATTCTGCAAGATGCTAGGGAAAGAGGGGGACTCAAGGCGCCTAACTTGAAATTTTATTATGATGCGGTGGTTATGACATGGGTTAGCGATTGGCTTAATTTAACTAATAAAAGAATACTTCACCTTGAGGGTTGGGATTTGGTATATGGATGGCAGGCATATTTGCTTTATGATAAAAAGGTAGACAGGGCTTTTAAATCTCATATTCTTAGAAGTGCCTTGCTGCGTGTCTGGAAAAAGTATTATTATAAGTTAAATTATAAAATACCGATTTGGGGACTTCCTGGACACGCGATAGAAGGTGTATCTATGGGAGTGAGTTTGGATATGTTTTCCTATAAGGAATTACTTAGATTGGAAGGGAATGATTGGCAACTTAAATCATTAGAGGAGTTAAGACAAGAAAACATAAGTTACTCTTGGTTCCAATATACTCAATTGAAAGCGAGGTGGAAGCTGAATCAGAAGGTTGGCATTACAATTACAGATGAAAACTTAGTAAAACAAATTAGAGATTTAAATCGTGCACATATAAAGAAGATATATAATGTTTTAATTGAATTGGACTCGGAAACGGAATTAGTTAAAGATTGTATGATAAAGTGGGCACAAGACATACAGGAACCAATTCCGTTGGATACTTGGGAGGTAATCTGGGTCAGAAATGTTAAATTTACTCAGGCTCAAAATTTAAGAGAAAATTTTTATAAAATGTTTTATAGATGGCATTTGGATCCCAAAAAGTTGTCTAACATGTATCCTAACCTACAGTCTAAATGCTGGAGATGTGGTAGTTTAGATGCCACCTACTTTCATATGTGGTGGACTTGTAGAAATATAAAAGCTTTTTGGATTAAAATTTGGTGGAACATTCAAAAGATTTTTAAGAGAAAGATAAAGTTTTCTCCACAATTGTTTTTATTGGGTATTGTTGTAGATTGTGATACTAAAGAAATCAATTTGATGTTGAACTTGATAACAGCAGCACGGTTACTGGTGGGACAATATTGGAAGAAGGATAGTTTGCCTACTATAGAAGAATGGGTGTTTAAAGTATCGAATCTTGCAGAAATGTCTAAGATTTCTGCTTATTTGAAGGATCATTCGCAAGAAAGATATACTTCAGTTTGGAGGAGATGGATAGATTATATTCAGAATAAATATGGGACTAAAAAGTTCCATTTAGCTTATGAGTAGATTTTAGATTGTTATTAATTTTAGTATTAGTATTGATTATATTTTTGTTTAAGTTATTATTATTATGTTTTTAATAATTTGAATGTATCAATGTTAAAGGGGAGTTTATTTATTATTATTTAAATTTATTAAATTTATTATTTAGTTAAAGAACATTATGAATTTGGTTAATTTTATAATGGATAATTTTAGTTAGAATATGATTATTATATCTATGACCCTGTATTCAGCTCTGGGAAGTGGGGGGGGGGAGGGGGGTGGTTTGGGGTGGGTGGGTTTTGGGGATATGTACAGTATTGTAAATTTTTTTTTGTAAAACTCTTTAATAAAAAAAAAATTCCAGGGGTGGGGTGGGGGATACTTAAAAATTGGCTTAAATTCCCATTGACTCGAGGGAGGTTGTTCTCTCCAATTGTTGGTTGGGAAATTCCCAGTGTCTGTCCCCCCCCCCCCCCGCCAGGGATCAGTAATTGGGAAGGGGGAATCTTGACCGAGGTATCGTAGATTGCTCATTTCCCCCCTTCCCAACCCTTTTTTGTCTTCAGGGGATCCAAGGAGCCAGAAAGGAGGATGGTGAGATCCTAAGTAAAGGACCTCAACAACTTTACTATTAGGATCAGGATTAAGCTGTTTCCAGGGATTCTGTGTACACACACACACGTACGCACAAACATTGTGGACCCCACACTGCAAAATCCCAAGACCCAGAGTATCCTGACTGCCATAAAAATTGGGAGGTGGGGAAGCAAGACTGGAGATCGGCTCCAAGATCGGCTGCTGTGATTCTCACAAGTTGCGGGTGCGAGCCCGTCTCCCCCGGGCTTAGCGGTTGTGGGAAGCCAGCTACCATCTGCAGGTCATCAAATGAGTGAGAACAATCAAGCAGTGGAACAAGAGTTGCCTCCAGAAGTTGTGGGAGCTTCATCAAAGGAAGCTGTCAAGGAGAGACTGGACCGCCATCGGTTGGAAATGGTGTAGGCCGGGTCTCCTGCTTGGGCGGGGGTTGGACTAGATGACCTACAAGGTCCCTTCCAACTCTTGTTATTCTGAAATGATGACGAAGCCAGCTTACCTTGCAGGACGCTTTGACTGGTTCTTGATGTACTCCACCTTCGGGGTTGACTAATAGCTTGCACCCTTCAGTAACCAAGGTGAGGCTTAAACCACCTTTAGCTTTGCCTTTTGTGTAAAGGCAAGCACTGAGTTTAACCTGACCTGGCTTGGTTAAACTGGTGGTATGAGTGCAGCCACAGTGGGACTTTCTTGTTGATTTATTTATTACATTTATTTGCCGCCCCCTTCTCCCTTTGAACTGACTCTGTGCAGTTTGCAGCGCAGGAGCTTATGATCTCTCTGAATGCACCTGTGGTTTGTTAAATCCTGGTTAGTGAGTGCATGTGTGTATGTGTGTGTATGCTTGCATTTAGCAGAGTTTTCTCCCATAGCCCTTGGCTCGCTTCAACCTTTCGCTCTCCCGGCATAATTTTAGCCAGGTGAAGGCACCAGGCTAGGAACCGGGAGATGGTGAGTTCTAGTCCTGTCTTAGAAATGAAAGCTGGCCGGGGGACTTCGCACCAATTACCAGGAGACAGAAAGTTCTAGTCCCGCCTTAGGCAGGAAAGGCGACTGGGTGATTTGTCAATCATTAGGAGACGGTGAGTTCTAATCCCGCCTTAGGCACGAAAGGCAAGTGGGTGATTTGTCAATCATTAGGAGATCGTGAGTTCTAGTCCCACCTTAGGGATGAAAGTTAGCTGGGTGACTTTGGGCCAATCATCAGGAGACAGTGAGTTCTAGTCCCGCCTTAGCCACGAAAGCTGGTTGGGTGATGCCAATTGCCAGGAGATGGTGAGTTCTAGTCCCTTAAGGATGAAAGCTGACTGGCTGATTTCTACCAATCAACAGGAAACAGTGAGTTCTAGTCCCGCCTTAGCTGTGAAAGCCAACTGATTGACCTTGGGCCAGTCCCTCTCTCTCAGCCCACCTCACAAGGTTGTTGTGGCAAATTTAGGAGGAGGAAGGTAAGTTCATGTTCACGGCCATGTTCACGGCCTTGAGTTATTTGTTAAACTAATAAATGTGGGATACAAACAAACAAATAAAAACAATTTCCTTTGCGAAGCAGCTGCTGCCTTGGAGAGACAGCCATAGAAAAGCAAAAATCGATTGGACCATGCGGGTCCTTGGTTGGGAGACCACAAGGAGATCCCAGAGTCCTGGCAGAAGTCCGGAGTACCCATATCCACAAATGCTGCTGAGATCTATCTGGATATCTTTCATGAAATCACCAGCCTGGAAGGTCTACTCAAGAGGAAATTTGCCTTCTAATGAGGCTCCTGTTCTGATCCAAATTCTCTCCCCCATCAATGGGAAAACGGGCTTCAGGATTATGAAACTACTGCTGTCTTACAACAGGGGTCTCCAAACTGGGCGACTTTGCAACTTTTGGAACTTCAATTCCCAGAATTCCTCAGCCAGGAATTCTGGGAGTTGAAGTCCACAAATCGTAAAGTCGCCCAGTTTGAAGACTCTTTTCTTAGAACAGGGGTTTTCAAACTTGGCCCTTTTATGACTCGTGGACTTCAACTCCCAGCATGCCTGGCTGAGGAATTCTGGGAGTTGAAGTCCACAAGTCATAAAAGGGCCAAGATTTAAGACCCAAGAACCTCATTTTTTTTCATCTTTCTTTCCCGGTTAGACAAAGTAAAGTTTGCAACCAGTGGTGGGAAATTGGCTTGGCCTTTTTTGGTGCTTCCTGTCCCCCACTTCCTTGTAGGAGATTCTGCGTATCACTTCCCAGAGCTCCTGATGCTGTCACCGCTGCCCCTTATCTAGAATTGCCCCCATAGGGGTAAGGGGGGGGTGGCTTTACGAAAACCAGTTGAGGTCAGAGGTATTTGCAGAGCAACTGCCCCGGGGCAGTTAACATCATTCCCTTAAATTGGACAGGGCAGGAGAGGCAAAGGGAACGAGCTGTGGTTGTGTGGTTGTGTGTGCATAAGTGTGCAATTAACATCCAACCTCTGTGTGTGTGTGTGTGTGTGTGTGCGTGTGAGGGGTGGGGGTGCGGGGGCAATAGGAATGAAGGGAAAACGGCCTGGTGCAAAAGCAGGGCTATCAGCCTATCAGAAAAAAAAAACAATGTTTTTGACGTACATTTTAAAAGTGTTTTACTTTTAAGACTATGTTTCTTATATTGTTTATAGGTGGTGTACAGTTTTAGCTTTTTCATGCAAGGAGCCCTTGACTAACAACCACACCTGGGCCCCAGAATTTATACTGCCAAGCAAGACCTTTGTTTGTGGAGTTTTTGCCCCGTTTGGACAGCCTTTTTGTGCCAAAGTTGTTAAGTGAAGCACTGCGGTTGTTGAGTTAGTGAAACCGTTGTTAAATGAATCAGGCTTCTAACCCCCCGCCCTTGACTTTGCTGGTCAGGAGGTTGCAAAAGGGGGCCACTCGATCCCTGGGGTTACTGTGACCGTCATAAACACGAACCTGTTGCCAAGTGTCTCAATTTGGGTCACCTGACTGTGGGGATGGCACAATGGTCGTGTGAAAAATGGTCAAAAGTCACTTTTTAGTGCCGTTGTAACTTTGAATGGTCACTAAACAAACTGTCATAAGTTCAGGACTACTTGTATTAAAAGCCGCCGAGAGTTACTTTGTGATAGAGGGGTGGCTGATTATTTATTTATTTAGTAAAGTAAAGTAAAGTAAAGTAAAGGTAAATAAAATTAAAGTTAAAGTAAAGTCAAGTCAAGTCAAGTTAAAGTTAAAATAAAGTTAAAGTTACAGTAAAGTAAAGTTAAAGTAAAATAAAGTTAAAGTAAAGTAAACTTAACGTTAAGAAAACCAAGATCATGGCATCCGGCCCTCTCAATTCCTGGCAAATAGATGGGGAAGAAATGGAGGTAGGGACAGAAAGCGGGAAGGAGGAGAACTATGGGTCCTTGGTGCTCTGAGCTTGCCTGTTTTCTTGCAGACATTGCATTACCCAACTAGGTAACAACATCATGTGGGAAGGGAGTGGGGTTTGCAGAGAGGAGGAGGAGGAGGAGGAGGAGGAGGAGGAAGACGACTGTGGGTGCTCTCTGAGCTGGGTTGTTTTCTTGCAGATGTTTCATGACCCAAATCGGTCCCTTCATCGGTGCCCCAAGGGAGGGGGGGTTTGCAGAGAGGAGGAGGAGGAGGAGGAGGAGGAGAGGGAGGGGAGGAAAGCGGGAAGGAGGAGAACTATGGGTCCTTGGTGCTCTGAGCTTGCCTGTTTTCTTGCAGACATTGCATTACCCAACTAGGTAACATCATCATGTGAAAAGGGAGTAGGGTTTGCAGAGGAGGGGGAGGGGGAGGGGAGGGGGAAGGGAAGGAGGAGGACTGTGAGGTCCTTGGTGCTCTCTGAGCTGGGTTGTCTTCTTGCAGATGTTTCATGACCCAACTAGGTAACAACATCATGTTGGAAGGGAATGGGGTTTGCAGAGAGGAGGAGGAGGAGGAGGAGGAGGAGGAGGAGGAGGAGGAGGAGGAGGAGGAGGAAGACGACTGTGGGTGCTCTCTGAGCTGGGTTGTTTTCTTGCAGATGTTTCATGACCCAACTAGGTAACAACATCATGTGGGAAGGGAGTGGGGTTTGCAGAGAGGAGGAGGAGGAGGAGGAGGAGGAGGAGGAGGAGGAGGACGACTGTGGGTGCTCTCTGAGCTGGGTTGTTTTCTTGCAGATGTTTCATGACCCAACTAGGTAACAACATCATGTGGGAAGGGAGTGGGGTTTGCAGAGGAAGAGGTGGTGATTGACAACTGTGGGGTCCTTTGTGCTCTCTGACCTTGGTTGTTTTCTTGAAGACATTTCATTACCCAAACAAGGTAACATCCTTAGTGTTCGATGGGAGTGGGATTTGCAGAGAGGAGGAGGGGGGGAGGGGGAGGAGGAGGAGGAAGAGGAAGAGGAGAAAAAGGACTGTGGGGTCCTTGGTGCTCTCTGAGCTTGGCAGTTTTCTTGCAAACGTTTCATGACCCAACTAGGTTACCTCATCAGTGCTAGAAAGGAGTGGGCTTTGCTCTCTGTTTAATACACAATATAGGCCCACTCCCTTCTAGCACTGATGAGGTTACCTAGTTGGGTAACAAGACATCCGCAAGCAAAGAAACAAGCTCAGAGAGCCAGCAACGCCGGCTGGGGAATTCTGGGAATTGAGACCCGCCCATCTTCAGCTGGCCAAATTTGAGGAACACTAGAGTCCCGTTGCAACAACACTAACACAAGGCACGTTGTGCAGACCTATCAGAGATGCTACAGAAGCCCTTCAGAACATCTAGCTCTGTGTGTGTATTTGTGTGTGTGTGTGTGCGCGCGCGCATGTGCGTGTGTGTGTGCAGGCACGTCCATGCGAAACATGCATCTGCCCATACCTGCACACCAGGTCTGGCGCAAAGGACGTCGGGATGCAGACTGGAAGCTTTTGGGTGGCTTAGCAAAGGGAAGAGATGTCGGCTTGTCCGTCTCTGCGTTGGGAAGCCGAATGCGCACGCAATCCCCACCACTGTTTTGCGGCCATGGAAATGAAAACGACGCAAGCCCCGTGCATCATGGCGGCCTCGCCCTCACCTGTTTAAGGTTGCTCTTCATGAAAGAGGGGACAGGTCCCTGGGACGGGACGTCACCGGGCCTTCGGTCTTGACGTCTGCGCTTACCGAGGAAGGTGTGTCCCAGCCAACATTAAAGGCCAGGCTTGTGGGCCTTTGGCGGTCACCCCACCAGGCTTCTGGCTTTCGTTTCTCAACTGTCGCGACCCAAATTGGTTTAACTCAGAGGAGTAACCCTTTCCGCTCTGCTGCCATCTGCCCCGGGCCTTTCGCAGTCGGGTTGGAAAAAACCGAGGCCCTGAGCCAAGGCAGACGATCTGTTCTCCTGTGGAAAGTCAAGTCACGAGTAGCCTCCATCCAGCCCAGGAGCCCAAGTGTAGCTTGGTTAGCTTCACGGCAGAATTGGAAGGGGCCTTGGAGGTCTTCTAGTCCAACCCGCTTGCTCAAGCAGGGGATCCTATCCCATTTCAGACAAATGGCGGTCCAGTCTCTTCTTAAAAACCTCCAGTGACGGAGCACCCACAACTTCTGAAGGGAAACTAACCAAGGAGAGAAGCAGCCTAGAACTCAGGAGAAACTTCCTGACAGAACAATTAACCAGTGGAACTACCTGCCTCCAGAAGCTTTGAATGCTCCAACACTGGAAGTTTTTAAGAAGAGACCGGACAGCCATTTGTCTGAAATGGTATAGGGTTTCCTGCCTGAGCAGGGGGTTGGACTAGATGACCTCCAAGGTCTCTTCCAACTTATTATTATTATTACTATTACTATTATTATTATTATTCATAAAACATGAAACTCAGTCAACTGAACATTCAAACTGACTGGCACTGATGGTTGACACAGGTTGCTGCCAGCATCCTAGGTATCAACCAGGTATCTCCTTAAAATGTAAGATGTTCCGAGTAGCGCAGTTTTCTTGTAGCTTTGCTGGAGTTATTGCAGGAAGCTGCAATTTCTTGATGTATTTTGCAAAGTTTTTGGACATCGTTCCCAGTGCCCCGATGACAATGGGTATCACTGTTACGCGTTTCATCCATAATCGTGCAGTTTCGATGGCCAGGTCGCGTTATTTCGTAATTTTTTTCAGCTCTTTTTCTTTGACTCTGGCATCTCCTGGTACAGCGATATCAATCAGCTGTACGCTTCGGTTCTCTATGACTGTGATGTCTGGAGCGTTGTGTTCCAAATGGCGATCTGTCTGTATTCGGAAGTCCCACAAGATCTTCACCCTCTCATTCTCAACAACTTTTTCCACCTATGTTCCCACGACTTTTCGGACACAGGCAAGTCGTATTTTTTACACAATGCCCAGTGGGTTAGTTTAGCAACTCGGTCATGTCTAGCTTTGTAATCCGTTTGCGCGATTTTGCTGCACTCACATATTAACTGTGAAACAGTTTCAACTTTATCGTTGCAAAGTCGGCAATTTGGATTGTCAGTAGACTTTTGTATCTTCGCTTTCATGGCATTAGTTTGTAGTGCTTGTTCTTGAGCAGCCAGTATTAAGCCTTCCGTTTCTTTCTTGATGGTTCCCATCTTAAGCCATGCCCACGTCAAGTTGTTGTCACATTTTCCTTCAATGTTTTTCAAATGCTGTCCATGCAAAGCTTTGGTTTTCCATCTATTTAATCTGTCATCCAGCCGTTTTTCCTTATATTCTGCCTTTGTTTCTGCTATTTTGATAATGCTCTCTGTTTTCACAGCCTGCAGCAATTTTTCTGTACTTTGATTTACAGTCATTCAAACTTCCTTCTTCTTCTCCTTCTTCTTCTCCTTCTTCTTCTTCTCCTTCTCCTTCTTCTTCTTCTTCTTCTTCTTCTTCTTCTTCTTCTTCTTCTTCTTCTTCTTCTTCTTCTTCTTCTTCTTCTTCTTCTTCTGTTGTTGTTATTATTATTGTCTTCCCACTGATTTTTTTCATGGTCAGGAAGTTTCTCCTTAGTTCTAGGTTGCGTCTCTCCTTGATTAGTTTCCATCTGTTGCTTCTTCTCCTGCCTTCTGGTGCTTTGGAGAATAGCTTGAGGCCCGTCTTCCTTGTAGCAGCCCCTCAGATATTGGAAGACTGCAATTACATCACCTGCAACAGTACATTCTAGGTTTTAACCTCCAGCCCCCTAATCTTCTTTTTAAGAGCTGGATCTATATAACAGAGTTGGAAGGGACCTTGGAGGTCTTCTAGTCCAACCCCCTGCTCAAGCAGGAGACCCTATACCATTTCAGACAAAGCGTTCTCCTATTTCTTCTTGAGAACCTCCAGTGTTGGAGCATCCACAACTTCTGGAGGCCAGCAGTTCCACTGCTGAATTGTTCTCACTGTCAGGAAAATTCCTCCTTAGTTCTAGGTTGCTTCTCTCCTTGATCAACTTCCATCCTCTTGAGCACCTGTCAATTAAGGTCTTGGTGCCAGAAAGATTCTTTGCCCTATCTGAGAGAAAAGGTAGCAGCTGTGAGGATTTGATATCCCAAAAGGATATTCCAGAGCTCAAGAAAGACATGGGAAAACAACAACGAAGATACTAAAGAGGCTAAGAAATCAATAATGCCAGAATGGGAAAAGTTTTAACGTTTTGGACTGTGAGTAGTGAAGGCACAATAAATACTTTACAGCAGAGGTCCCCAACCATGGCTACTTTAGGACTCGTGGACTTCAACTCCCAGAATGCTGGCTGAGGAATTCTGGGAATTGAAGTCCACGAGTCCTAAAGTCGCCAAGTTTGGGGACGCCTGCTTTACAGAGAGTCCTTGGCTTACAACCACTGGTTTAATGACTGTCTGAAGTTACAACGGCACTTAAGAGAGAGACTTATGGCTGTTCCTCACTGCTGCAGCATCTCCGTGCTCACGGGATCCTCTTGTGGCAACTTTCTCCTGAGCAAAGTCAATGGGGGAAGCCAGATCCACTTCACATCCACATTGCTAACTTAACAGCTGCAGTGATTCGCTTCACAACGTTGGCAAAGGAAGGTCACGAAATGCAAAACTCACTGAACGACTGGAGTGGAAATTTGGGGCTCAACTGTGGCCAGAATTGAGATTCTTATCTGTTACCTGATTTCTTCCCTACCATTGCCATTCGCCGGCGAGATTTGTCTGTTTTTTCCCACAGAAGCAATTCCGTAATAATCCTCTTTCCAATTGGTTCAATGACGAACAGGATATCGCATCCGTGATCCTGTCAGTTTTCATTCTTTGCCTTTTGAGAAGCTTGACAGCTACACTAATATTTACCAAAAGGCCCGGAACTTGGAAAAGAGTCATCCGATTTTTTCCTATGGAAAGGAAAACATCAGCTGAGGACGCCCAAGAAGTCTGCCTGGCTTGTTTATTGGACGACCAAAAAAAACCCACAAAAAAACAACAACCCATGACAGGAGGACATTTTTGATTGATCGTTCTGGAAATGTCAGAACTGGATTGACGTATCCGTCTCCTTGTCAAGCTTCTGAAAGGTTCACCAAGGGAAGAGACACGGGTGCCACGCCAACTGTCTGTCTGGGAGAACCTGTGAGCCAGAAACACGTGCAGGTATTAAAAAAATAAAATTAAAAATAAAATTAATTCCCCAATTTCAGTACTGTTGAGGACCCAGATGGTCAAGGACTATTTCCAGCCCGGGTTTTCTCGTCTCAGATGTATGTGTGTATTCAGAATTCAGAGAAGAGCAACTAAGATGATCCAAGGCCTGGAGGCTAAAACATACCAAGGACGGCTGCGGGAGTTGGGTTTGGCTAGTCTAAAAAAAAAAAGAAGAAATGGGGGAGACATGATAGCAGCGTCCCAGTGTCTGAGGGGCTGCCACAAAGAAGAGGGGGGTCAAATTATGCGCCAAAGCATCAGAAGGCAGGACAGGAAACAGTGGTTGCAAATTGATCAAAGAGAGAAGCAACCTGGAATTTTACAGAGAAACCTCCTGACAGTGAGGACAATGAACCAGTGGAACAGCTTGCCACCAGAAATACAGTTATCAGAAACTGTTCAGGGGGTCTTTGTAGACCAGCTTCCTCTCTTCTACTTTGAACAGGCGGACATCATTGGGAAGACCAGGAAGAACGTTCTCCTCCACAGGTTGTCACTTCCGGGACAATGTTCATTGTCTTTTCCACTCAGTTGTCAAGAATAAATCATCCCCACCCCCAAAAGTATTTGTAGCTCAGGTTTCACCTGTGGGAAACCTTGGTGCCTCAAAGCTTGGTTGTTTTCCTGCAGACATTTTATGACCCAACTAGGTAACATCATCAAGGTTAGAAGGAAGGGGACTTTGCAGGGAGGAGAAGGAGAAGGAGAAGGAGAAGGAGAAGGAGAAGAAGAAGAAGAAGAAGAAGAAGAAGAAGAAGAAGAAGAAGAAGAAGAAGAAGAAGAAGAAGAAGAAGAAGAAGAAGAAGAAGAAGTAGTAGTGGTGGTAGTATTAGAAAAAGAGGAAGAAGTGGAGGCTAAAACAGGAATGGTTGGTGAAATTGGGTATGTCCGGTTTAATGAAGGGAAGGATGAGAGGGGACATGATAGCTGTGTTTCCATATCTCAGGGGCTGCCCCAAAGAAGAGGGAGTCAAGCTATTCTCCAAAGCGCCTGAAGGCAGGACAAGAAACAACGGATGGAAACTCACCAAGGAAAGAAGCAACCTGGAACTAAGGAGAAATTTCCTGACAGAACAATTAACCAGTGGAACAACCTGCCTCCAGAAGCTGTGAATGCTCCAACACTGGAAGTTTTTAAGAAGAGACTGGACAGCCATTTGTCCGAAATAGTATAGGGCAAGCATGTCAAACTTGCGACGTCATGTGACGTCGTGTAACATACCGCAACCTTTTCCCCATTGCCGGCAATGGGGTGGGTGCGGTTTCAGTGTGATGCAGCCGACCCACGGGCCGGCAGTTTGACATGCCTGGTATATTTCCTGCCTGAGCAGAGGGTTGGACTAGATGGCCTCCAAGATCCCTTCCAACTTTATTATTATTATTATTATTATTATTATTATTATTATTATTATTAGTATTAGTATTAGTATTCCCAGATAAGAAGACATTTATACCAATATTAACCCCAGACCAACAACCAAGCTCTAAAGAACACCCCAGTCAAGAAACTATCAACTCAGGCAAACAATCAAAGAGTAACACTGACAGAGCACCAGCAGGCTGGCTGGGGAATTCTGGGAGTTGAAGTCCATTCCTCTTAAAGTTGTCAAGGTCGAGAAACTTCGGTCTACCGTACAGGTAGTCCTCACCTTACGACTGCAATTGAGCCCAGAATTTATGTTGCTCAGTGAGACATTTGTTAAGTGAGTTTTGCCCCATGATACGGCCTTTCTTGCCACGGTCGTTAAGTGAATCACTGCAGTGGCTATATTAGCAACACGGCTGTTAAGTGAATCCGGCTTCCCCCATTGACTTTGCTGGTCACAAGGTCACAAAAAGGGATCAACGTGACCCTGGGGGACACTGCAATTGTCGTAAATATGAACCAGTTGTCAAGCATCCAAACCTCAATCACGTGACCATGGGGATGCTGCAATGGTCGTAAGTGTGAAAAATGATCATAATTCGCTTTTTTCAGCGCCACTGTAACTTCGAACGGTCACTCAATAGACTTTCGTAAATCAAGGACTACTTGTATACAGATTATTGATCCAAGAACGGTAAATATGCCAATTTTCTCCCTGCCTTGCAAAAAAGGATCCTAAAAGAAAATGCCGGCCACTCCTCCTCAAGTAAAATAGTATTTATTTTTCTCTCTTTTTCCCTTTGTGTTTTGTTTTTTGACATGAGAAATACAAAAATGTTGCGAAGGTTTATAGAAAGGAAATGTCTTAGATGCTTAAGTGGAATTGATCTTGAGAAAATTTCAAAAGGACAAAAATGTTTTGAACAGACCTAAAAGATTAGATAATTGGATTTATTAAATGGAACATTTAAACATATATTTGAATATGGTTAAAAAGAAGAGGAAAAAATCTGAATATAAATGTACCTTAGCCTAAGAGCGTCATGTATTTTACGTAGTATACTATCTTCTTATTTCTTTTTCTTCTCTCTCTCTCTTCTTTTTAAGATGAGAAATGTAAAAGTGTTGGGATGGCCTGTATGAGGAAAAAAGACTTAAATACTTAACTGTAATTAACTTTGAGAAAATCTTAATCGGTAAGAATGTTTTGAATATTGTGGGGAAAACAAATTTAAATCAGAATTTTGTAAACAGGATCTATCACGAGGCAATTGAGATGATCAGTTAGAAAAGAAGCTTTATATTGATGTGGTCATTATTTGCAGAAATATTAGAAAAATGTCTATATTTAATTGTTATTTATCCAAATAATAAATGTATTAGTTCAAGGTTGGCAAAAGAGAATATCATTGGAAGAAGAGAAAATCAAGAACAGCTATTATGTGGACTATAGAGTTGTAGAAACTAACTGTTGTTGTTTTTTAAATATAAACCCAGACAACACGCTGTTTACCAAATATTAATGTGATTCTGTTAAAAAACAACAATAAAACATATTTTTTAAAAATATATTGCCTTTTGCTGGGTTTACAAGAGACAGTTCCTATGTCAGAAAGAGTGTGGAAGAAAATATGGAATATGGAAAGGTGTTACGTGATCCGGCTTGCCCATTATTTGGCCCTGTAAACCCTACCAAAAAAAAACGGAAATCAAAGAATTTTTTTTTAAGCTGACACAGAGAACCTCAAACCGACCGATTTTAACAAATGGAAATTTCAAGGAAAACCTCTTCATAATCGGATAGAAGTGCATGAGGAGCTTCCTGGAGTTGCAGAGGTGGGCCTGGAAGGTCTGGAGATGTTTAAACAGAATGCACACTGGTCTGGCTAGGGGTAGGCCACCTTGGCTCTTTGATGACTCGTGGACTTCAACTCCCAGAATTCCTGAGCCAGCCATGCTGAGGGGAAAGGGAGAGGTTTCCAAGCTGAGCCATGCTGGCTCAGGAATTCTGGGGGTTGAAGTCCACGAATCATAAAAGAGCCAAGATTGCCTACCCCTGGTCTAGTAAGATTTGTGGACTTCAACTCCCAGAATTCTTGAGCCAGCATGGCTCAGCTTGGAAACCTCTCCCTTTCCCCTCAGCATGGCTGGCTCAGGAATTCTGGGAGTTGAAGTCCACGAGTCTTAAAGTTGCCAAGTTTGAAGGCCCTTGATCTAGATCAGGGGTAGGCAACCTCGGCTCTTTTATGACTCATGGACTTCAACTCCCATAATTCCTGAGCCAGCATGGCTTGGCTTGGAAACCTCTCCCTTTCCCCTCAGAATGGCTGGCTCAGGAATTCTGGGAGTTGAAGTTCACGAGTCATAACAGAGCCAAGGTTGCCTATCCCTGGGCTAGAACTACAGATAACATGTGAAAATGGGGGATTCTCCTTGTATTATGAGGGTATTCACTTCGAATGTGGCCCTATTCAAACAACTAACCAACATTTATGTTACCCTCTGGGACTGATTTGTACACATACATAGACACAGAATAATAATAATAATAATAATAATAATAATAATAATAATAATAATAAGAAGAAGAAGAAGAAGAAGAAGAAGAAGAAGAAGAAGAAGAAGAAGATGAAGAAGAAGAAGAAGAAGAAGAAGAAGAAGAAGAAGAAGAAGAAGAAAGTTGGAAGGGACTTTGGAGATCCTCTAGTCCAACCCCCTGCTCAAGCAGGAGAACCTATACCATTTCAGACAAGTGGCTGTCCAGTTTCTTCTTAAATGCCTCCAGTCATGGAGCTCCCACGACTTCTGAAGGGAAAATGTTCCGTTGATTCATTTTTTTTTCAACTGTTGGGAAATTTCTCCTTTAATTGTAGATAGGTTCTCGCCTTGATGAGTTTCCATCCGTTGCTTCTCGTCCTGCCTTCAGGTGCTTTGGAGAATAGGCTGAGCCCATGACAGGAGGGCAGTGTTCCAGTGTCTGATGGGCTGCCACAAGGCAGAGGGAAGGACAAGAAACAATGTTTGGAAACTGACCAAAGAGAGAAGCAACCTGGAATTAAGGAGAAACTTCCTGACAGTGAGGACAATCAACCAGTGGAACAGCTTGCCACCAGAAATCGTGGGCACTCCATCCCTGGAGATTTTCAAGAAGAGACTGGACAGTCACCTGTCTGGGGCAGTATAGGTTCTCCTGCTTGAGCAGGGGGCTGGACTAGAAGGCCTCCAAGGTCCCTTCCAGCTCTACTCTACTCTACTCTACTCTACTCTACTCTACTCTACTCTACTCTTTGTAGCAGTCCCTGAGATATTGGAGCAGTGCTATCCTGTCACCCCAAGTCCTTCTTTTGATTAAACTAGACATTTCCAATTCCAGCAGCCATTCTTCATAGGTTCTTCATAGGTCAAAGAATGACTTGCTGGTCAGAAATATCTCCGCCATTATCACTGCCCGATACTGGGCCGGGGCTATATAAATCTACATTTTATAAAAGCTTTTCAACTCTTTAAATATTAAATTAACAATTTCCCCTTTGCTAGTTCCTGCATTTCTGACAGGCGTCGAGACTGCTGGGTTTTCTTTGGCAGCTGATTCCAGGAAGGTATTGCCGATCCAGAACAAACGGAGGTGGGCACACACAACACCCACCCCTGGGATCAGCCCAGGCTGATGGAAAGAACACAACAATGGGGAAAAACCCGGAACCCTTGGAAACCAACCAAAGGTTATCGTGGAGCTTTGTGTTTTTTGGGAACAGACACCTGAGCTAACACCTGTGAGCAGAGCCACAGGTGACACAGCTTCCGCTTCCAGGTGAGCTCCTTCAACCACTCAGGGATTGCAAAGTTGGAATCACACACATGCCCATCATAGTAGGCTGGGTAATTAACAGCAGAGCTATATAATCAGTTAATTTAGAATTACAGTTAGAGTTAGAGATAGAGTTAGAAGTAGAAGTAGAATTTTTTATTGGCCAAGTGGAATTGGACACACAAGGAATTTGTCTCCGGTGCATAAGCTCTTAGTGTACATACAAGCAATAAGTAATAAATGATGATTACAATCATAAAATACATTCACCATAAATCACAAGATATAACTCAGTGATTCTCTTTTTAAGAGAGTAGAATAGAGTACGGGAGGGTAAAATAGGGTAGAGTAGGGTAGCATATGAATGGAATGGAATGGAATAGAATAGAATAATATTAGGATAGGATAGGGTAGGGTAGGGTAGAGTACAGTAGAGTAGAGTAGAGTAGAGTAGAGTAGAGTAGAGTAGAGTAGATTAGAGTAGAGTAGAATAGAATAGAATAGAATATAGAAATTAGAATAGAACAGAATAGAGAAATTAGAATAGAATAGAATAGAATAGAATAGAATAGAATAGAATAGAATAGAATAGAATAGAATAGAATAGAATAGAATAGAATAGAATAGAACTAAGTCAGAATATCAGCAAACAGCCCGTGCCTGCAAAGATGAAGTGAGGAAAGCTAAGGCTCAAAATGAACTAAGGCTTGCAACCAAAGTCAAAAATAACAAAAAATGCTTCTTTCAACATATAAAAAACAAGAAAAAAGTTAAGGAAATGATTGGTCCATTAGTGGGGGAAAGTGGCAAGAAGGTGACAAGCAATAGGGAGAAAGCAGAACTATTTAACTCGTTTTTTGCATCTGTCTTTACACAAAGGGAAAAAACAGTCCAACCTACCAAAACCAGTGCCATAAAAAACAGAATAGAAACGCAAGTTAAGATAGGCAAAAAAATGGTAAGTGAACACCTGTCCAGGACCAGATGGATTACACCCCAAAGTTCTCAAGGAACTGGCAGACCTGATCTCAGAACCACTGAACTATATTTTTCAAAGATCCTGGAGCACTGGGGAACTACCAGAGGACTGGAAGAGAGCTGATGTAGTTCCCATCTTCAAAAAAAGGAAAAAAAATGGATCCAGGAAACTACAGACCTATCAGCCTGACCTCAATACCTGGGAAGATTCTGGAAAAGATAACCAAACAACAAATCACCTTGATGCAAACAAAGTCATCACTAAAAGTCAACATGGGTTTGTCAAAAACAGATCATGCAAACCTTATTGCATTCTTTGACCAAGTGACAAAATTAGTGGACCAGAGGAATGCTGTAGATATAATTTACTTGGACTTCAGTAAGGCATTTGATAAAGTAGATCACAACCTACTACTTGATAAGATAGAAAAATGTGGGTTAGACAGAATCACCACCAGATGCATTCGTAGCTGGCTGAGAGGCCGTACTCAGCGTGTGGTCCTCAATGGAACTGCATCTACATGGAAGGAAGTGTGTAGTGGGGTGCACCAGGGCTCTATTCTGGGCCCAGTGCTCTTCAACATCTTCATCAACGATTTGGATGAGGGGATAGATGGGGAACTCATCAAATTTGCAGACGACACCAAGCTGGCAGGAAGAGCCAATACTCCAGAAGATAGGCTTAAGATACAGGAGGATCTGGACAGACTCGAACACTGGGCGCTATCTAACAAAATGAAATTCAATGGTGAAAAAAGTAAGGTTCTACATTTAGGCAGGAAAAATCAAATGCACAGGTATAGTACAGGGGGTACCTTGCTCAATAGTAGTAACTGTGAGAGGCCTCACAAGACCGATGGCTCGTTGAGGCGCTTCCAAGCAAAAGGCAGCACGCAGGGATGCAATCAGGTGAAGCTTTATTTAGATATAAAGCAAAGAGAAAGAGTTCCCTGGCATGGAGGCACCCATGCCTGGATTGAGCCCATGGATCAGTCCCAAAGGGAGCTAGAACAAGAGCTAAAGAGCAGCCCCTGTGCAGAGGTTTTTTATGGGGGTCCCCGGCCCCTCCCTTACCAATAAGAGTGAGGGGGCCGGAGGGCCATTAACTCTCTCCAATGGGACTGCAGGGGCCGGAGACCCCTGACCCACCAGTGGGAGCAAAGGTGCCTCTTTGCTCCCATCTGGTGACCTTTCAAGAAGCTGCCATGGCTGGCACAAAAACATCTAACAGTAACTGTGAGAGGGATCTCGGAGTCCTAGTAGACAATCACTTCAATATGAGCCAGCAGTGTGCTGCAGCTGCCAAAAAAAGCCAACACAGTGCTAGACTGCATTAACAGAGGGATAGAATCAAGATCAAGTGAAGTACTAATACCACTTTACAATGCCTTGGTAAGGCCACACCTGGAATATTGCATCCAGTTTTGGTCACCACGATGTAAAAAAGATGTCGAGACTCTAGAAATGGTACAGAGAAGAGCAACAAAGATGATTAGGGGGCTGGAGGCTAAAACATATAGGGAACGGTTGCTGGAATTGGGTAGGTCTAGTTTAACGAAGAGAAGGACGAGGGGGGACATGATAGCAGCCTTCCAATCTCTCAGGGCCTGCCCCAAAGAAGAGGGAGTCAAGCTCTTCTCCAAAGCGCCCGAAGGCAGGACAAGAAGCAACGGATGGAAACCAATCAAGGAGAGAAGCAACTAACAACTAAGGAGAAACTTCCTGACAGTTAAAACAATTAACCAGTGGAACAACTTGCCTCCAGAAACGGTGAATGCTCCAGCACTGGAAGTTTTTAAGAAGAGACTAGACAGCCATTTGCCTGAAATGGTATAGGGGTTTCCTGCCTGAGCAGGGGGTTGGGCTAGATGACCTCCAAAGTCCCTTCTAACTAGATGATGATGATGATGATGCAAATCAATACATCAATACCAATACATCAATAAATCAATACATCAATAAATCATTGTACAGATGTGCGTTGTGTCTTTGATACAAGAACTGTCTGACAAGTCTTAAAGTGGCACAAATGAGGATTGAACAATCCTTGGTTGTATAAGCAGAGGCACAGAATCAAATTCCCATGAAGTATTAAGGACCACTTAATAAAAAGCCTTAGTAAAGCCACACCTGGAATACGGCATCCAGCTTTGGTCACCACACTGCTAAAAAAAAGGTGTTGAGATTCTAGAAAGAGTGCAGAGAAGAGCAACAAAGAGGATCAGGGGACTGGAGGCTAAAAGATACGAAGAACGGTTGCAGGAATTGGGGATGTCCAGTTTAATGAAGAGAAGGACGAGGGGAGACACGATAGCCGTGCTCCAAATTTGAGGGGCTGCCACAAAGAGGAGGGGGTCGAGTTGTTTCCGAAAGCAGCAGAAGGCAAGACAAGAAGCAACGGATGGAAACTAATCAAGGAGAGAAGCAACTTCCTAAAACAGTGAGGACAATTGACCAGTGGAACCGCTTGCCTCCAGACGTCGTGGGTGCTCCATCACTGGAGATTTTTAAGCGAAGACTGGACAGTCAGCTATCTGAAAAAGCACAGGATCTCCAGCTTGAGCGGGGGTGGGGGGGTTGGACTAGAAGACCTCCAAGGTCCCTTCCAGCTCTATTCGGACTGATTGAAAAGTTGCCAAGGTTGGACACTTCTGACTGAGACCAAAGCACGTTTTTGGAAGCCAAAATCAAAAAAATAAAAAATGCGTTTCTGGACAAAGCGTAGAAAACCGAGAGTCGTGTACAGGAAGAGCTGGCCACGCTTCCCAAATCTTCCTGCTGAATCTCTCAAACAAGGACACGGGGGGCGGGGGGAGAAAAACTCCACGGCTCCCAACTCGGCTGATGTCAGCAGCAGCAGCAGCTAACAGGTGCTCCTGAGAAAAATGGGCGTCCTACGTGCCGAATTGCAACGGCCGGGGTCAGAAGCGGCTAGAAAGAGACCGGGATATCTTCCCATCATGAGGTTCCCACCGAGGAAAATGTACTTGACCCCCACCCACCCTGCGACAGCTCAGGGCTCTTGTGCGTCCACAAATATATATATATATACTGCTCAAAAAAATAAAGGGAACACTTAAACAACACAATGTACTGTATTTAATAGTAGGATGTCTTAGCTTGTGTTGCCTTTATTTTTCTGAGCAATATATATTGGCCACAGTGGCCTAGAGGTTAAAACAACTGCCTAATGTGCAATCAGCCCAGGTTCGAATCTCAGAAGGGTATGGCTGACTGATGAGAACAAATAAGTTTGAAATGCATATCAGTCTCCCTTTAATTCTTTGTTAGCAATCTAAAAATATTTACACAAATATGAGCTGTCACTACTGTGACCACTGCCTGTGGATGGCCTTGGGTTAGGCTGAAACAGGCAATAAAGATTTGTCCCATGTTTGGTGCCTAGCAAGGTAATCTAAATACTTAACAAACGTTTAACACACAAAAACACACACACACACACATATATATATATATCCTTTATGGAGTGCCGGGTACCAAGCCCACCGTGGGGGGGGGGGGAAGGAGATCGACAGCTGGCGCAAAGTTGCCTCCCATGATGAGATGCCGAAAAATTGCAAAGCTTGTTGGACTAAATCAAGCCAGATTTCGGCTTTGCCGTCCCCCCCACCCCCTCACCCCTCTCCGCCGCCCCCCCCGGCAGTAATCCCACCGCACAGTTACATCACTCGGCACCCCGGTTGGGACCTGCCATGGGGGGGAGGGGAGAGGGACGGAACAAAAGGAGGTTTTCTTTTGCCCCGCTCGCTCTCGTTTTGTGCTTCCCTTAAATCGCACTCCAGGAAACTAACACTGGCTTCACGTTGCAGCTTTTTTCACAAAGAGTTGATCTGGTTAGTGGATTCGTTCACCCGTTTCTTCTAGCTGGGTTAGGAATTTCCCTCTCGCTAACTCGCTGCAACAAAGCTGCGAGGGGCGGACGAAGTCTCCCTCTTACACCCACCCACCCCGTTTAGACTCTACAAGCAGCCCTTGACCTAGAACAGAACAGAGTAGCAGAGTTGGAAGGGACCTTGGAGGTCATCTAGTCCAACCCCCAGCTCAGGGAGGAAACGCTATACCATTTCAGAGTCCAGTCTCTTCTTAAAAACTTCCAGTGTTGGAGCACTCACAACTTCTGGAGGCAAGGAGTTCCACTGGTTAATAGTTTCATTAAGTCGGAATACAGCTGGAAAGGGGCCTTGGGAGATCTTCTAGTCCAACCCCCTGCTCAGGCAGGAGACCCCTATACCATTTCAGACAAGGGGCTGTCCGGTCTTTTCTTAAAAAAACCTCCAGTATTGGAGCACCCACAGTTTCTGGTGGCAAGCTGTTCCACCGGTTAACTGTCCTCACCGTCAGGACATTTCTCCTTATTTCCAGGTTGCTTCTCTCCTTGATTAGTTTCCATTGGTGTTTTTTTTTGTCTTGCCTTTTGGTGCTTTGGAAAATAGCTTGACACCCCCCCCCCCACCCCACCCCGCTCTTTTCTGTGGCAGCCTCTCAAATACTGCTCATTCAGATCATTCACATGCCTGTTGGGGAAATTAAAAACGCAGCAGGGTTTCAGCAGGACGATTTCAGAAGTGCCAAGAGAAATAAGCCAGAAACAACAATAACAACAACAATAATAATAAATAATAATAATAATAATAATAATAATAATAATAATAATAATAATAACAACAACAACGTTGGAAGGGACCTTGGAAGTCATCTAGTCCAACCCCCTGCTAAGGCAGAAAACCCTATACCATTTCAGACAAATGGCTGTCCAATCTCTTCTTAAAAACCTCCAGTGTTGGAGCATTCACCACTTCTGGAGTCAGGTTGTTCCACTGGTTAATTGTTCTCACTGTTAGGAGATTTCTCTTTATTTCTAGATTGCTTCTCTCCTTGGTCAGTTTCCATCTGTGACTTCTTGTCCTGCCTTCAGGCGCTTTGGAGAACAGCTTGACTGCCTCTTCTTTGGGGCAGCCCCTGAGATACTGGAACACTGCTATCATGTCACCCCCCCCTAGTCCTTCTCTTCATTAAATGAGACATACCCAATTCCTGCCACCATTCCTTATATGTTTTAGTCTCCAGTCCCCTGATCATCTTTGTTGCTCTTCTCTGCACTCTTTCTAGAGTTTCAACATCATTTCTACATCGTGGTGACCAAAACTGGATGCAGGATTCCAAGTGTGGCCTTACCAAGGCCTTGTAAAGTGGTATTAACACGTCGCGTGAGCTTGATTTCTGTCCCTCTCTTGACGCCATTAGTCTGTACCATATTTTTTTTGCATTTCTTTCAGAGAAGGCCCTTGGAATCTAAAGCGGACCGAGAGAGCATGACTGGATGAGTTGCAAGCAAAAGTTTTGCCAAGCTGGGTGCATTTCCTGCACCCTCATCGCTTGCTGCCTATGGAGATTCTCAACCGCCCAGGTCAAGGTGCTTTTCCAAAAGGCAATTGGACTTTGCTTTTTTTTAATCGTGAAAAACGTTTTGCTTCTCATTCGAGATGCTTCTTCATTAGCAACCGGCCTGCCTTCCACTGAGGACTTGTATATTGCGTGGGTCAGAAAAAGCCCTGAGAAAGCATCTACAGACCCCTTGGACATAAACTCTTTCACCTCCTGCCCTCGGGACACCAGCTTAGGGCACTGCATGCCAAAACAACTAGACACAAAGACAGGTGTTTGGGTTTCCCCCCCCCCGTGCCATCACTCGGCTGAACACCTAATCCTCACAATATTGTTTTATGTCCAAGTATATTTACCCGGGTTTGATGGCTGTATTGCTATTCTCCTTCTCGTCTTTTCCACTTCCTTCTCCTATTGGCACCATTATATGGTGATTATTATTATTACTAATACTCTGTTGTTTTGAATGTACACTGAGAGATTCTGCACCGGAGACACATTCCTTTGTGAGTCGAATCGCACTTGGCCAAACGAAATTCAATGGTGGAAAAAGTCAGGTTCTACATTTAGGCAGGAAAAACCAAATGCACAGGTATAGTACAGGGGGTACCTTGCTCAATAGTAGTAACTGTGAGAGGGATCTCGGAGTCCTAGTAGACAATCACTTCAATATGAGCCAGCCGTGTGCTGCAGCTGCCAAAAAGCCAACACAGTGCTAGGCTGCATCAACAGAGGGATAGAATCGAGATCACACGAAGTGTTAATACCACTTTACAAGGCCTAGGTTAAGGCCACCCTTGGAATATGGCATCTAGTTTTGGTCACCACGATGTAAAAAAGATGTTGAGACTCTAGAAAGAGTGCAGAGAAGAGCAACAAAGATGATTAGGGGATTGGAGGCTAAATCACATAAGGAACAGTTGCTAGAATTGGGTATATCTAGTTTAATGAAGAGAAGGACGAGGGGGGACATGATAGCAGTCTTGCAATATCTCAAGGGATGCCCCAAAGAAAAGGGAGTCAAGCTATTCTCCAAAGCATCTGAAGGCAGGACAAGAACCAATGGATGGAAACTCATCAAGGAGAGAAGCAACCTAGAACTAAGGAGAAACTTCCTGACAGTTAGAACAATTAACCAGTGGAACAACCTGCTTCCGGAAGCAGTGAATGCTCCAACACTGGAAGTTTTTAAAAAGAGACTGAACAGCCATTTGTCTGAAATGGTATAAGGTTTCCTGCCTGAGCAGGGGGTTGGACTAGATGATCTCCAAGGTCCCTTCCAACTTTATCATCATCATCACCGCCATCATCATTATTAAGTATTCTAGTTCAGCTCAGAAGCTTCTTCTGAAGAATTAAAGAAGCTTCTTGGATGAGAAATGTTTTCAAGGGGAAAAAAAACCCCATGAAAGTCCAGTTCATCTCTTGCTCCTCCATCAATCCAAGACGGGAGGGATGTTCATCTCACGTGAACCCCCCCCCCCCATTGCTAAGGTTTACAGAATTACTTACTGGGGAAGGAATGAAGGCATCATGGTATTTCTTGGGGTTTATCCTCAGGGGTCCCTTAAGAGAAAAAAAGAAGGAAACATTGAAATTAGATTTCAGCAAAGGAGTTGCTTTAATGTGTTACCAGAAAGTCGAAATAGAAACCAGCGGCCGCTTCCTACTGAGGCAAAACTGACTAATAATGGCTCGGTTGCAAATAAGGCACTTAGTAAGATCCTCCATAAAACTATTATAAAAAGCTAAAGCTATTATAAAAAGCCAAAGCTGCAAGGAGAATATGGCAGGGGTCTTCAAGCCTGGCCCTTTTATGACTTGTGGACTTCAACTCCCAGAATTCCTCAGCCAGTCAGAATTCCTCAGCCAACTCCCAGGAATTCTGGGAGTTGAAGTCCACAAGTCATAAAAGGGCCAAGTTTGAAGGCCTCTGATCTATACCAAAAATTATCTATCAAAATAAAATAAAATTAAACGATTCCAGAATCAGGCCTAGCTTTTAAGAAATGCTTTCCCTTGCTGATAATCGAATTCCAACACCTCATTAGTTCTTACTTGATCCTGCAAATGAAGATATTTCCCTGCTAACATTAATACGAATACTTTAACCAGGAGGAAGAGCCGAAGAAAGGAAGAGAGCAGATTCTGCAACCTGTTTTTGACGGATTATCACTGACAAAACAGAATAGAGGAACACCTCGTTTGTCAAGATCGAGCTAAAGGCCACTTAACGGAACATCCTTTTGCAAAGAGCTGGCAATCCAACTCCTTCAAATGTTGTAAAAATTGTGTAGGCAAACAGCTGCACTCGCCTGTAGCATCTCCCACCTTCACAGATACGTTTTCTCCCAAAGCACAGGTTCCTCTTACTTATCTAGCTACATATGTGCAATATTTGTTTATTTCCCGCCTTTATTATTTGTACAAACAACCCAGGTCGGCAGACATGCATAACCCAACTTCCTCTTCCAATTTTCCCCACAAAAACAATCCGGTGAGTTGGGTTGGGTTGGGAAAGACAGG
>NC_138207.1:4298951-4505807 GCF_964194415.1 Vipera berus
CAGACGTTTCATGACCCAACTAGGCAACATCATCAGTGCTAGAAGGGAGTGGCATGTGTAGCGAGGAGGAGGAGGAGTATGGGATCCTTCGTGCTCTCTTGAACTTTGTTATTTTCCTGCAGACATTATATAACCCAACTAGGCAACATCATCAGTGCTAGAAGGGAGGGGGGCTTGTGGAGAGGAGGAGGAGTATGGGGTCCTTCGTGCTCTCTTGAACTTTGTTATTTTCCTGCAGACATTTCATGACCCAACTAGGGAACATCATCAGTGCTAGAAGGGAGGGGGGCTTGTGGAGAGGAGGGGGAGGAGGACTGTGAGGTCCTTGGTGCTGTCTGAGCTGGGTTGTTGTCTTGGAGAGCCGATGCCCAGATAAGCAGGAATTAACCCCAGACAAACAAACCAGTGAAAATAATACCCTAATCAAGGAACTACCGAGGAGAAATCCACACCCCCGTCAACGCTGGCAGGGAAAGCTCCTGTACATAAACAGGGAGCAAACCTCACTTAAAGTTGCCATGTTGGGGAAACCCTGTTGTAAGCAATAGGTAGTCCTTGACTTAAAACACTTCACTTAGTGACCGTCCAAAGTTACAGCAGCACTGAAAAAAGTGACTTATGACCATTTTCCACAGTTACGGCCTGCTCCCCACGTGATCGAAATTCAGCTTCTTGGCCACCGTTTCAAAATATGACCGCTGCTCTGTGCCAGTCACGTGATCCCCTTTTGCGAACTTCTGTCGAGCAAAGTCGACGGGGAAGCCAGCTGTTCACAACTGGTCACTAACTTATCAGCTGCAGTGATCCACGTAGCCACTGTGGCAGGAAAAAGTGGGGCAAAACTCACTTAACGACAGAAATTTTGGGCTCCCTTGTGGTCGTAGGTCAAGGACTACCTGTATTTAGATTGGACCCTTGAGCTTTAAAGAAGAGCCAAGATCATTCAAAGAGGACCATATTCACCAGCTCTCAGAGAAATTACTCGATGCTGCCGTAGCGTTACGAAAAAAAACAAAAGAAAAATCACCTCCAGACTAGCAAGTTTAATTATGAGGACATTTTGGAAAAGTGGTTTGAAATTCTGATAAAAATGACAAAAACGGCGCATTTGGGTTCTTTTAAACCTTTGGTAGATAGCCTGCGATTTCTTTACAAATACATTTACTCTTATCCGTGGTAGCTAAACGCCTTGTTCAAATCACCCATTTCGGAAAGAAAGATGGCGTCAGATTAAAGATTGGGGGGCGCAAAACCCAATCCAACCCTACCCAGACCCCTCCTGCTCAAAAATGGCCGGTTCTGCTTCAAGTCTTCGTACCAACAGGAGACAGGCTGTGTGGCTCTGGGGTCCCGCCAATGGGGCCCTGGATGAATTGCAGGGGATGTCCAGAAATGTTTGCGGATGGGGTGGGGTGTCCCTTCAATGACCTGGAAGAAAAGCATCAAAATAAGTCATAAAGAGCTTCCAACAAGGAGAGAAGCAACCTGTTTTTAATGAGGCTTGCAGGCTGACCGGGATGAGCGGTACATAATTTTTAAAAAATTAATAAAAACCGGTGGGACGAGAGGAGCGGATTTAACTTCGTCGTTTGGCGTCTGAAGGATTGGAAGGAAAACCACTTGTGGCAAAGCACACTATTTGCTCACAAATCCTGTACACGTCTGAGCCCCAAATTTCTGTTGCTAAGTGAGACATTTCTTCAGTGAATTTTCCTTCATTTTACAACATTTCTTTCCACATTTGTTAATGTGTGGCTAAATTAGTGATGCAGTTGAGCGAAACTGGATTCCCTATTTTCAATTTTTAGACGGTCGCAAAAGGGGATCACGCGACCCCGGGACACTGCAACCGTCATAAATACGAGTCAGTGGCTAGGGGACTGAATTCTGAATTGCTGCAACGGTTGTAAGTGTGAGATACGGTCATAAGACCCTTTTTTCAATGCCACTGTACTTTCAAACGGTAAACGAATTGTTGTAAGTTGAGGACTACTTGTGAAATGTTCATCTTAATTTAAACATCTTTAATTAGACTTCAGGGGTTAGGAGAAAAATGATCCTAAGTTACTTTTTTTTGTAAACTTTGAACCGTCACTAAATGAACCATCGTAAGCCAAGGACTACCTGTGCAGAAATGTGTACAGAGAAAACTCAGTTGTCAGTCTCTAAACCTGTCACTCAAACAACTGGAGAAGTGCTGGCAACAGAGCTAGTCCTGTGTTTATATAACCCGGGTCAGTGTATCATGTGAACGCAGCCACCCCGTCTCCTTACTTCAGCTCAATTCACCTTAACATAAATGTCTCACTTAGCAAAGGAAGTTTTGGACTCCATTGCGGACGAGATATTGAGAACTGCCTGTAAATAAATTGTGTGCGAACCCTGAAAACAGATTCGGGAAACGGAAAAATCACATTGTCTGAACACTCAGCACCCTCCACCCCCCAGGTCTTTTCAGTGCCCCTCCCATCACCAACCTAAACCTAACCCTAACCCGCAGATAGATAGATAGATGATAGATAGATAGTAGATAGATAGTAGATAGATGGATAGATAGATAAAGCTTTATTGTCATTTTTTACTGTGAGCACGGCACACATTAAAAATGAAATTTAGTTGCTTGCTCTCAAAGTGTACACCTACATAACACACATTTAAACATACTATATACAACATATGTATAGACCTACACCCTTACGTATAAGTAACATATAAATATTAATCACTGTCCATCTTGAATGGACAAGAAGCAACGGATGGAAACTAACCAACGAGAGAAGCAACCTAGAACTAAGGAGAAACTTCCTGGCAGTGAGAACAATTAACCAGTGGAACTCCTTGCCTCCAGAAGCTGTGAATGCACCAACACTGGAGGTTTTTAAGAAGAGACTGGACAGCCATTTGTCTGAAATGGGATAGGGTCTCCTGTCTGTGCAGGGGGTTGGACTAGATGACCTCAAAGGTGCCTTCCAACATTATCATTATCATTATTATTATTATTATTATTATTATTATTATTATTATTATTATTATTATTATTATTATTATTATTATTATTATTATTATTATTATTATGTTATGTATTTAATAATAATAACAATAATAACAACAAAACAACAACAACAACAGGAGGAGGAGGAAGCTTTAGAGTTCCCAAGGTTGATACTGTATGGAACAAAGCTGTGACTGAATCTGGTTTTCTGCTTCGGATACCCCTGAGCTGAAAGCCTCGACGTTTTGTGGTTTTGTCTTTTTTACCTCCTTCCCCCTTAATCATGGTCGTCGACCTTATTGCAGCCAAGGCCGCTTACGGAGCCGATGCGGTCGATCTTGTGGCCGAAGCAGCTGTTGGGCGGCACTTTCTTGGGCGGCTCATTGTCAGCACGCCATCCTCCGCCGCCGCCTCCTCGCTGTTGCTCGTGGTGCACCATCCGGGCCCACTTTTGCCGCGCCTGCTCGCCGTCGGTGCGCATATAAATGGAATTAAAATAAAATAAAAGAATAAATAAATCAGCCGCGACGCCGCCGACACTCCTTCCGCCCTCGGGCTCAGCTCCTCCCGCCAGGCCGCCGTGCCGCCCGCCGACAGCTGCAAGGCAACGGCAGTCATGCAGCAGAGCCCCCCCCCCAACGGCAGCCCGATCCCGGGACGAGGGACGCCCGTTGCCCGAAGGCTGGATCGCCAGGGGGGAGGGGGAGGAGAGCGGGAAGAGGTTGGGGGGGTCGTGCAGGGGGTTTGCAGGAAAACGGATCAGACGGGGCGGGTGCAGGGGGGAAAAAGGCGAAGGGGGGGGGGTCCCGCCGTCCGTTCCCACCACCCACCGGCCCCTTCGCTCCATCCGGGCGCTCCCCGGCTGCAATGGCCGAGTGAAGCGGAGCCGATGGGATGTGTAGTCCCCTCTCCGCTTCTCGCCCGGGATCCCCCCCCCTGCGAGCCCAACCCGACGTCGCCATCGCCCGACCCGCCAAGCGCCGCAAAGGGCCCTCCCGTCTCTTCCCTCCCCTTCAAGACGGAGCCAAAGCAGGCCCGGCTCCCCCGTCGGGGAAAGCCCAAGCGAGCCGGCGGAGCCTGCCGACTACTCACCTCGTGCGGCTCCATCAGCGGCGGTCCCTCGGGTTGCAGCGGCCCCCGCCACTTCTGCTCCAGCGGTGGGATCTCAGGGGGCCGCCTCTGCTCCAGCGGTGGGATCTCAGCATCGAGCCACTTCTGCTCCAGCGGCGGGACCTTAGGACTTGGCCACTTCTGCTCCAGCGGTGGGATCTCAGGACCGAGCCACCTCTGCTCCAGCGGCGGGACCTTAGGACCCGGCCACCTCTGCTCCAGCGGCGGGACCTTAGGACCCGGCCACCTCTGCTCCAGCGGCGGGACCTTAGGGCCCGGCCACCTCTGCTCCATTGGCGGGATCTCAGGACCGAGCCACCTCTGCTTCAGCGGCTTCCCGTCGAGGGAGAGCGCCAGCAGGGACAGCAGCAGCAGCCCGCTGGCCGCCAGGCGGGAGACGAACATCCCGGAGTGCGCAGGCGCCGGCAGAGCCACTGGGAGAGTGAGAGAGAGAGAGAGAGAGAGAATCCTCGAAGGCGCGGACCGCGGAGCCGAACAGAGCCGAGTGGAGCCGCCTTTGCCTGCCTGGCCGGATTCGCTCGCAGCGCCGGCATCGCTGTCCGCGCCTTATATAAGCCAGCTGCAGGTGACGCACCGACGGCATCCTCCGCCCCGGCCGGCGGGGGTGGGGGGGGGAAGGAGGAGGGGGGAGCCGTCGTGATCCAGCCATCAATCGCTCGCCGGCCCGCCTTCTCCTGGCCTGGGGGGGGGGGGCGGGACGGGCCCCGAGGGGGCGCTCTGCGGCCGAAGCTCAGCCGGCGCCTCTTCCTCCTCCTCCTCCTCCGACCTGGCTTTCCGCGCTCGAGATCCCCGCACGGCCGGGCACCATGGGCGTGGGAGTCCATCCCACGCCTGCAAATGCTTTGAGTTGGGGAAGGCTGGCAGAAAGTTGGGGTTGAGAAACCCCTTCTTCTCCCCCCCCTTCGCAGTCTTTTCCCCCTGCTTTTCTTTCTTTCTTTCTTTCTTTCTTTCTTTCTTTCTTTCTTTCTTTCTTTCTTTCTTTCTTTCTTTCTTTCTTTCTTTCTTTCTTTCTTTCTTTCTTTCTTTCTTTCTTTCTTTCTTTCTTTCTTCTTTCTTTCTTTCTTTCTTTCTTTCTTTCTTTCTTTCTTTCTTTCTTTCTTTCAATTTATTCCTTTTAAAATCTTTTTCTCCCTCCCCTTCCTTCCTTCCTCTTTCTTTCTCTTTCTTTCTTTCTTTTCTTTCAATTTATTTCTTTTAAAATCTTTCTTTTTCTCCCTCCTCTTTCTTTCTTTCTTTCTTTCTTTCTTTCTTTCTTTCTTTCTTTCTTTCTCTTTCTTTCTTTCTTTCTTTCTTTCTTTCTTTCTTTCTTTCTTCTTTCTTTCTTTCTTTCTCTTTCTTTCTTTCAATTTATTTCTTTTTAAATCTTTTTCTTTCTTTCTTTCTTTCTTTCTTTCTTTCTTTCTTTCTTTCTTTCTTTCTTTCTTTCTTCTTTCTTTCTTTCTTCTTTCTTTCTTCCTTTTTTCCCCTAATGTCTCAAATTCCAGAATTTTTTTTTATAAATATGCATAAAGGTACATTGATGGGAATGGTTTGGGATGCTAGTAAAGCGTACAAGGGAGGGGTCTTGATTTATATGAATAATGCTTATAGGCGTAAGCAAATGCAAACATGTAAAGATCTTGAGGAAGAGATTAAATCTAAGGAGAAAGATTTTATTTTGAATCCATTGGATAATAATTTAAGGACCTCGATACATTTATTGAAAGAACAATTTAGTATGCTAACGGCTGACCAAATAGCAACTAATTTGCGTTATGTTAAGCATAATGCTTTTTGTAACGCTAATAAGCCTGGTAGGTGGCTGGCTTATCAATTAAGGAAGAAACAGAAATTACGTACTATAGATAAAATAGAATATAAAGGAAAAGAAGTCTATCAACAAAAATTGATTAAGAGGAGTTTTTTAGATTTTTACTCGAAATTATATTCTAGAGAAAACATACAAGCTTTAGATATAGATAAATATTTACAGGAAGCACATTTTCCTAGACTTTCAAAAGAACAACTTGAGATGAACCGCTTAATAACATCAGAGGAAATCTCTTTAGCTATTAAACAGTTGAAAGTGGGCAAGGCCCCGGGAACAGATGGATTAACAGCAATTTATTATAAAATGTTGTTGGTTGAAATGATTGAACCTTTAAAGATGTTGTTTAATGAAATTCAGACTGGAGGAGCAGTTCGTCCATCTTGGAGGACAGCTTTTGTATCATTGATTCCAAAGGAGGATCAAGACCTTACTCAACCTAAAAATTATAGACCTATATCGCTTTTGAATACAGATTATAAGATTTTTGCTAAAGTATTGGCTACTAGATTAATGCAAGTTTTAAAGCAAATGATTCATAGTGATCAATCGGGATTTATATCTGGAAGGTATATGAAATATAATGTAAGACAAATTGTAAATTTGCTTGAATATTTGGATAAGAACAACCAAGTCCCTGCAGCATTGATATTTTTGGATGCAGAGAAAGCTTTTGATCAACTGAATTGGCAATTCTTATTGAGAGTTGTTGAGGAAATGAATTTTGGAGAAGGATTCTTACATTCTATTAAAGCTATATATCAACAACAAACTGCACAAATTATAATTAATGGGGGGTTAACAGAGATGTTTAAAATTGAAAAAGGTACAAGACAGGGATGCCCCCTATCACCATTATTGTTTGTATTAACGTTAGAGATTTTATTAATTAAAATTTGAGAGTCTTCTATGATAAAGGGAATTAAAATAAAACAGAATGATTATAGATTGAGAGCTTTTGCTGATGACTTGGTTGTGACATTATCTCAACCGATACAATCGGTTATAGATTTGATGGAAATTATAACTCAGTATGGTAAGGTTTCAGGGTTTAAGGTAAATAGTAATAAGACTAAGATATTGTCTAAGAATATGTCCATGAGTGAAAGGGAAATGTTAATTAAATTAACAGGTTTTGAAATAGTAAAAAAGGTTAAGTATTTAGGAATGTATATTGCAGCTTCAAATGCAAAATTGTATAAGAATAACTATGAAACACTATGGTTGAAGATACAAAAGGATTTAAATACCGTAATTGGAAAAAATTACAATTATCTCTATTGGGAAGAATCGCAGCTGTTAAAATGAATGTTTTGCCGAAGTTTCTTTTTTTGTTTCAAATGATACCTATATTGAAAAAGGATGCCAACCTTGATGAATGGCAGAAGGGTATTAATAAATTTATCTGGGCGGGGAAGAAACCAAGAGTTAAATTTAAGATTCTGCAAGATGCTAGGGAAAGAGGGGGACTCAAGGCGCCTAACTTGAAATTTTATTATGATGCGGTGGTTATGACATGGGTTAGCGATTGGCTTAATTTAACTAATAAAAGAATACTTCACCTTGAGGGTTGGGATTTGGTATATGGATGGCAGGCATATTTGCTTTATGATAAAAAGGTAGACAGGGCTTTTAAATCTCATATTCTTAGAAGTGCCTTGCTGCGTGTCTGGAAAAAGTATTATTATAAGTTAAATTATAAAATACCGATTTGGGGACTTCCTGGACACGCGATAGAAGGTGTATCTATGGGAGTGAGTTTGGATATGTTTTCCTATAAGGAATTACTTAGATTGGAAGGGAATGATTGGCAACTTAAATCATTAGAGGAGTTAAGACAAGAAAACATAAGTTACTCTTGGTTCCAATATACTCAATTGAAAGCGAGGTGGAAGCTGAATCAGAAGGTTGGCATTACAATTACAGATGAAAACTTAGTAAAACAAATTAGAGATTTAAATCGTGCACATATAAAGAAGATATATAATGTTTTAATTGAATTGGACTCGGAAACGGAATTAGTTAAAGATTGTATGATAAAGTGGGCACAAGACATACAGGAACCAATTCCGTTGGATACTTGGGAGGTAATCTGGGTCAGAAATGTTAAATTTACTCAGGCTCAAAATTTAAGAGAAAATTTTTATAAAATGTTTTATAGATGGCATTTGGATCCCAAAAAGTTGTCTAACATGTATCCTAACCTACAGTCTAAATGCTGGAGATGTGGTAGTTTAGATGCCACCTACTTTCATATGTGGTGGACTTGTAGAAATATAAAAGCTTTTTGGATTAAAATTTGGTGGAACATTCAAAAGATTTTTAAGAGAAAGATAAAGTTTTCTCCACAATTGTTTTTATTGGGTATTGTTGTAGATTGTGATACTAAAGAAATCAATTTGATGTTGAACTTGATAACAGCAGCACGGTTACTGGTGGGACAATATTGGAAGAAGGATAGTTTGCCTACTATAGAAGAATGGGTGTTTAAAGTATCGAATCTTGCAGAAATGTCTAAGATTTCTGCTTATTTGAAGGATCATTCGCAAGAAAGATATACTTCAGTTTGGAGGAGATGGATAGATTATATTCAGAATAAATATGGGACTAAAAAGTTCCATTTAGCTTATGAGTAGATTTTAGATTGTTATTAATTTTAGTATTAGTATTGATTATATTTTTGTTTAAGTTATTATTATTATGTTTTTAATAATTTGAATGTATCAATGTTAAAGGGGAGTTTATTTATTATTATTTAAATTTATTAAATTTATTATTTAGTTAAAGAACATTATGAATTTGGTTAATTTTATAATGGATAATTTTAGTTAGAATATGATTATTATATCTATGACCCTGTATTCAGCTCTGGGAAGTGGGGGGGGGGGAGGGGGGTGGTTTGGGGTGGGTGGGTTTTGGGGATATGTACAGTATTGTAAATTTTTTTTTGTAAAACTCTTTAATAAAAAAAAAATTCCAGGGGTGGGGTGGGGGATACTTAAAAATTGGCTTAAATTCCCATTGACTCGAGGGAGGTTGTTCTCTCCAATTGTTGGTTGGGAAATTCCCAGTGTCTGTCCCCCCCCCCCCGCCAGGGATCAGTAATTGGGAAGGGGGAATCTTGACCGAGGTATCGTAGATTGCTCATTTCCCCCCTTCCCAACCCTTTTTTGTCTTCAGGGGATCCAAGGAGCCAGAAAGGAGGATGGTGAGATCCTAAGTAAAGGACCTCAACAACTTTACTATTAGGATCAGGATTAAGCTGTTTCCAGGGATTCTGTGTACACACACACACGTACGCACAAACATTGTGGACCCCACACTGCAAAATCCCAAGACCCAGAGTATCCTGACTGCCATAAAAATTGGGAGGTGGGGAAGCAAGACTGGAGATCGGCTCCAAGATCGGCTGCTGTGATTCTCACAAGTTGCGGGTGCGAGCCCGTCTCCCCCGGGCTTAGCGGTTGTGGGAAGCCAGCTACCATCTGCAGGTCATCAAATGAGTGAGAACAATCAAGCAGTGGAACAAGAGTTGCCTCCAGAAGTTGTGGGAGCTTCATCAAAGGAAGCTGTCAAGGAGAGACTGGACCGCCATCGGTTGGAAATGGTGTAGGCCGGGTCTCCTGCTTGGGCGGGGGTTGGACTAGATGACCTACAAGGTCCCTTCCAACTCTTGTTATTCTGAAATGATGACGAAGCCAGCTTACCTTGCAGGACGCTTTGACTGGTTCTTGATGTACTCCACCTTCGGGGTTGACTAATAGCTTGCACCCTTCAGTAACCAAGGTGAGGCTTAAACCACCTTTAGCTTTGCCTTTTGTGTAAAGGCAAGCACTGAGTTTAACCTGACCTGGCTTGGTTAAACTGGTGGTATGAGTGCAGCCACAGTGGGACTTTCTTGTTGATTTATTTATTACATTTATTTGCCGCCCCCTTCTCCCTTTGAACTGACTCTGTGCAGTTTGCAGCGCAGGAGCTTATGATCTCTCTGAATGCACCTGTGGTTTGTTAAATCCTGGTTAGTGAGTGCATGTGTGTATGTGTGTGTATGCTTGCATTTAGCAGAGTTTTCTCCCATAGCCCTTGGCTCGCTTCAACCTTTCGCTCTCCCGGCATAATTTTAGCCAGGTGAAGGCACCAGGCTAGGAACCGGGAGATGGTGAGTTCTAGTCCTGTCTTAGAAATGAAAGCTGGCCGGGGGACTTCGCACCAATTACCAGGAGACAGAAAGTTCTAGTCCCGCCTTAGGCAGGAAAGGCGACTGGGTGATTTGTCAATCATTAGGAGACGGTGAGTTCTAATCCCGCCTTAGGCACGAAAGGCAAGTGGGTGATTTGTCAATCATTAGGAGATCGTGAGTTCTAGTCCCACCTTAGGGATGAAAGTTAGCTGGGTGACTTTGGGCCAATCATCAGGAGACAGTGAGTTCTAGTCCCGCCTTAGCCACGAAAGCTGGTTGGGTGATGCCAATTGCCAGGAGATGGTGAGTTCTAGTCCCTTAAGGATGAAAGCTGACTGGCTGATTTCTACCAATCAACAGGAAACAGTGAGTTCTAGTCCCGCCTTAGCTGTGAAAGCCAACTGATTGACCTTGGGCCAGTCCCTCTCTCTCAGCCCACCTCACAAGGTTGTTGTGGCAAATTTAGGAGGAGGAAGGTAAGTTCATGTTCACGGCCATGTTCACGGCCTTGAGTTATTTGTTAAACTAATAAATGTGGGATACAAACAAACAAATAAAAACAATTTCCTTTGCGAAGCAGCTGCTGCCTTGGAGAGACAGCCATAGAAAAGCAAAAATCGATTGGACCATGCGGGTCCTTGGTTGGGAGACCACAAGGAGATCCCAGAGTCCTGGCAGAAGTCCGGAGTACCCATATCCACAAATGCTGCTGAGATCTATCTGGATATCTTTCATGAAATCACCAGCCTGGAAGGTCTACTCAAGAGGAAATTTGCCTTCTAATGAGGCTCCTGTTCTGATCCAAATTCTCTCCCCCATCAATGGGAAAACGGGCTTCAGGATTATGAAACTACTGCTGTCTTACAACAGGGGTCTCCAAACTGGGCGACTTTGCAACTTTTGGAACTTCAATTCCCAGAATTCCTCAGCCAGGAATTCTGGGAGTTGAAGTCCACAAATCGTAAAGTCGCCCAGTTTGAAGACTCTTTTCTTAGAACAGGGGTTTTCAAACTTGGCCCTTTTATGACTCGTGGACTTCAACTCCCAGCATGCCTGGCTGAGGAATTCTGGGAGTTGAAGTCCACAAGTCATAAAAGGGCCAAGATTTAAGACCCAAGAACCTCATTTTTTTTCATCTTTCTTTCCCGGTTAGACAAAGTAAAGTTTGCAACCAGTGGTGGGAAATTGGCTTGGCCTTTTTTGGTGCTTCCTGTCCCCCACTTCCTTGTAGGAGATTCTGCGTATCACTTCCCAGAGCTCCTGATGCTGTCACCGCTGCCCCTTATCTAGAATTGCCCCCATAGGGGTAAGGGGGGGGTGGCTTTACGAAAACCAGTTGAGGTCAGAGGTATTTGCAGAGCAACTGCCCCGGGGCAGTTAACATCATTCCCTTAAATTGGACAGGGCAGGAGAGGCAAAGGGAACGAGCTGTGGTTGTGTGGTTGTGTGTGCATAAGTGTGCAATTAACATCCAACCTCTGTGTGTGTGTGTGTGTGTGTGTGCGTGTGAGGGGTGGGGGTGCGGGGGCAATAGGAATGAAGGGAAAACGGCCTGGTGCAAAAGCAGGGCTATCAGCCTATCAGAAAAAAAAAACAATGTTTTTGACGTACATTTTAAAAGTGTTTTACTTTTAAGACTATGTTTCTTATATTGTTTATAGGTGGTGTACAGTTTTAGCTTTTTCATGCAAGGAGCCCTTGACTAACAACCACACCTGGGCCCCAGAATTTATATTGCCAAGCAAGACCTTTGTTTGTGGAGTTTTTGCCCCGTTTGGACAGCCTTTTTGTGCCAAAGTTGTTAAGTGAAGCACTGCGGTTGTTGAGTTAGTGAAACCGTTGTTAAATGAATCAGGCTTCTAACCCCCCGCCCTTGACTTTGCTGGTCAGGAGGTTGCAAAAGGGGGCCACTCGATCCCTGGGGTTACTGTGACCGTCATAAACACGAACCTGTTGCCAAGTGTCTCAATTTGGGTCACCTGACTGTGGGGATGGCACAATGGTCGTGTGAAAAATGGTCAAAAGTCACTTTTTAGTGCCGTTGTAACTTTGAATGGTCACTAAACAAACTGTCATAAGTTCAGGACTACTTGTATTAAAAGCCGCCGAGAGTTACTTTGTGATAGAGGGGTGGCTGATTATTTATTTATTTAGTAAAGTAAAGTAAAGTAAAGTAAAGGTAAATAAAATTAAAGTTAAAGTAAAGTCAAGTCAAGTCAAGTTAAAGTTAAAATAAAGTTAAAGTTACAGTAAAGTAAAGTTAAAGTAAAATAAAGTTAAAGTAAAGTAAACTTAACGTTAAGAAAACCAAGATCATGGCATCCGGCCCTCTCAATTCCTGGCAAATAGATGGGGAAGAAATGGAGGTAGGGACAGAAAGCGGGAAGGAGGAGAACTATGGGTCCTTGGTGCTCTGAGCTTGCCTGTTTTCTTGCAGACATTGCATTACCCAACTAGGTAACAACATCATGTGGGAAGGGAGTGGGGTTTGCAGAGAGGAGGAGGAGGAGGAGGAGGAGGAGGAGGAAGACGACTGTGGGTGCTCTCTGAGCTGGGTTGTTTTCTTGCAGATGTTTCATGACCCAAATCGGTCCCTTCATCGGTGCCCCAAGGGAGGGGGGGTTTGCAGAGAGGAGGAGGAGGAGGAGGAGGAGGAGAGGGAGGGGAGGAAAGCGGGAAGGAGGAGAACTATGGGTCCTTGGTGCTCTGAGCTTGCCTGTTTTCTTGCAGACATTGCATTACCCAACTAGGTAACATCATCATGTGAAAAGGGAGTAGGGTTTGCAGAGGAGGGGGAGGGGGAGGGGAGGGGGAAGGGAAGGAGGAGGACTGTGAGGTCCTTGGTGCTCTCTGAGCTGGGTTGTCTTCTTGCAGATGTTTCATGACCCAACTAGGTAACAACATCATGTTGGAAGGGAATGGGGTTTGCAGAGAGGAGGAGGAGGAGGAGGAGGAGGAGGAGGAGGAGGAGGAGGAGGAGGAGGAGGAAGACGACTGTGGGTGCTCTCTGAGCTGGGTTGTTTTCTTGCAGATGTTTCATGACCCAACTAGGTAACAACATCATGTGGGAAGGGAGTGGGGTTTGCAGAGAGGAGGAGGAGGAGGAGGAGGAGGAGGAGGAGGAGGAGGAGGAGGACGACTGTGGGTGCTCTCTGAGCTGGGTTGTTTTCTTGCAGATGTTTCATGACCCAACTAGGTAACAACATCATGTGGGAAGGGAGTGGGGTTTGCAGAGGAAGAGGTGGTGATTGACAACTGTGGGGTCCTTTGTGCTCTCTGACCTTGGTTGTTTTCTTGAAGACATTTCATTACCCAAACAAGGTAACATCCTTAGTGTTCGATGGGAGTGGGATTTGCAGAGAGGAGGAGGGGGGGAGGGGGAGGAGGAGGAGGAAGAGGAAGAGGAGAAAAAGGACTGTGGGGTCCTTGGTGCTCTCTGAGCTTGGCAGTTTTCTTGCAAACGTTTCATGACCCAACTAGGTTACCTCATCAGTGCTAGAAAGGAGTGGGCTTTGCTCTCTGTTTAATACACAATATAGGCCCACTCCCTTCTAGCACTGATGAGGTTACCTAGTTGGGTAACAAGACATCCGCAAGCAAAGAAACAAGCTCAGAGAGCCAGCAACGCCGGCTGGGGAATTCTGGGAATTGAGACCCGCCCATCTTCAGCTGGCCAAATTTGAGGAACACTAGAGTCCCGTTGCAACAACACTAACACAAGGCACGTTGTGCAGACCTATCAGAGATGCTACAGAAGCCCTTCAGAACATCTAGCTCTGTGTGTGTATTTGTGTGTGTGTGTGTGCGCGCGCGCATGTGCGTGTGTGTGTGCAGGCACGTCCATGCGAAACATGCATCTGCCCATACCTGCACACCAGGTCTGGCGCAAAGGACGTCGGGATGCAGACTGGAAGCTTTTGGGTGGCTTAGCAAAGGGAAGAGATGTCGGCTTGTCCGTCTCTGCGTTGGGAAGCCGAATGCGCACGCAATCCCCACCACTGTTTTGCGGCCATGGAAATGAAAACGACGCAAGCCCCGTGCATCATGGCGGCCTCGCCCTCACCTGTTTAAGGTTGCTCTTCATGAAAGAGGGGACAGGTCCCTGGGACGGGACGTCACCGGGCCTTCGGTCTTGACGTCTGCGCTTACCGAGGAAGGTGTGTCCCAGCCAACATTAAAGGCCAGGCTTGTGGGCCTTTGGCGGTCACCCCACCAGGCTTCTGGCTTTCGTTTCTCAACTGTCGCGACCCAAATTGGTTTAACTCAGAGGAGTAACCCTTTCCGCTCTGCTGCCATCTGCCCCGGGCCTTTCGCAGTCGGGTTGGAAAAAACCGAGGCCCTGAGCCAAGGCAGACGATCTGTTCTCCTGTGGAAAGTCAAGTCACGAGTAGCCTCCATCCAGCCCAGGAGCCCAAGTGTAGCTTGGTTAGCTTCACGGCAGAATTGGAAGGGGCCTTGGAGGTCTTCTAGTCCAACCCGCTTGCTCAAGCAGGGGATCCTATCCCATTTCAGACAAATGGCGGTCCAGTCTCTTCTTAAAAACCTCCAGTGACGGAGCACCCACAACTTCTGAAGGGAAACTAACCAAGGAGAGAAGCAGCCTAGAACTCAGGAGAAACTTCCTGACAGAACAATTAACCAGTGGAACTACCTGCCTCCAGAAGCTTTGAATGCTCCAACACTGGAAGTTTTTAAGAAGAGACCGGACAGCCATTTGTCTGAAATGGTATAGGGTTTCCTGCCTGAGCAGGGGGTTGGACTAGATGACCTCCAAGGTCTCTTCCAACTTATTATTATTATTACTATTACTATTATTATTATTATTCATAAAACATGAAACTCAGTCAACTGAACATTCAAACTGACTGGCACTGATGGTTGACACAGGTTGCTGCCAGCATCCTAGGTATCAACCAGGTATCTCCTTAAAATGTAAGATGTTCCGAGTAGCGCAGTTTTCTTGTAGCTTTGCTGGAGTTATTGCAGGAAGCTGCAATTTCTTGATGTATTTTGCAAAGTTTTTGGACATCGTTCCCAGTGCCCCGATGACAATGGGTATCACTGTTACGCGTTTCATCCATAATCGTGCAGTTTCGATGGCCAGGTCGCGTTATTTCGTAATTTTTTCCAGCTCTTTTTCTTTGACTCTGGCATCTCCTGGTACAGCGATATCAATCAGCTGTACGCTTCGGTTCTCTATGACTGTGATGTCTGGAGCGTTGTGTTCCAAATGGCGATCTGTCTGTATTCGGAAGTCCCACAAGATCTTCACCCTCTCATTCTCAACAACTTTTTCCACCTATGTTCCCACGACTTTTCGGACACAGGCAAGTCGTATTTTTTACACAATGCCCAGTGGGTTAGTTTAGCAACTCGGTCATGTCTAGCTTTGTAATCCGTTTGCGCGATTTTGCTGCACTCACATATTAACTGTGAAACAGTTTCAACTTTATCGTTGCAAAGTCGGCAATTTGGATTGTCAGTAGACTTTTGTATCTTCGCTTTCATGGCATTAGTTTGTAGTGCTTGTTCTTGAGCAGCCAGTATTAAGCCTTCCGTTTCTTTCTTGATGGTTCCCATCTTAAGCCATGCCCACGTCAAGTTGTTGTCACATTTTCCTTCAATGTTTTTCAAATGCTGTCCATGCAAAGCTTTGGTTTTCCATCTATTTAATCTGTCATCCAGCCGTTTTTCCTTATATTCTGCCTTTGTTTCTGCTATTTTGATAATGCTCTCTGTTTTCACAGCCTGCAGCAATTTTTCTGTACTTTGATTTACAGTCATTCAAACTTCCTTCTTCTTCTCCTTCTTCTCCTTCTTCTTCTCCTTCTTCTTCTTCTCCTTCTCCTTCTTCTTCTTCTTCTTCTTCTTCTTCTTCTTCTTCTTCTTCTTCTTCTTCTTCTTCTTCTTCTTCTTCTTCTTCTGTTGTTGTTATTATTATTGTCTTCCCACTGATTTTTTTCATGGTCAGGAAGTTTCTCCTTAGTTCTAGGTTGCGTCTCTCCTTGATTAGTTTCCATCTGTTGCTTCTTCTCCTGCCTTCTGGTGCTTTGGAGAATAGCTTGAGGCCCGTCTTCCTTGTAGCAGCCCCTCAGATATTGGAAGACTGCAATTACATCACCTGCAACAGTACATTCTAGGTTTTAACCTCCAGCCCCCTAATCTTCTTTTTAAGAGCTGGATCTATATAACAGAGTTGGAAGGGACCTTGGAGGTCTTCTAGTCCAACCCCCTGCTCAAGCAGGAGACCCTATACCATTTCAGACAAAGCGTTCTCCTATTTCTTCTTGAGAACCTCCAGTGTTGGAGCATCCACAACTTCTGGAGGCCAGCAGTTCCACTGCTGAATTGTTCTCACTGTCAGGAAAATTCCTCCTTAGTTCTAGGTTGCTTCTCTCCTTGATCAACTTCCATCCTCTTGAGCACCTGTCAATTAAGGTCTTGGTGCCAGAAAGATTCTTTGCCCTATCTGAGAGAAAAGGTAGCAGCTGTGAGGATTTGATATCCCAAAAGGATATTCCAGAGCTCAAGAAAGACATGGGAAAACAACAACGAAGATACTAAAGAGGCTAAGAAATCAATAATGCCAGAATGGGAAAAGTTTTAACGTTTTGGACTGTGAGTAGTGAAGGCACAATAAATACTTTACAGCAGAGGTCCCCAACCATGGCTACTTTAGGACTCGTGGACTTCAACTCCCAGAATGCTGGCTGAGGAATTCTGGGAATTGAAGTCCACGAGTCCTAAAGTCGCCAAGTTTGGGGACGCCTGCTTTACAGAGAGTCCTTGGCTTACAACCACTGGTTTAATGACTGTCTGAAGTTACAACGGCACTTAAGAGAGAGACTTATGGCTGTTCCTCACTGCTGCAGCATCTCCGTGCTCACGGGATCCTCTTGTGGCAACTTTCTCCTGAGCAAAGTCAATGGGGGAAGCCAGATCCACTTCACATCCACATTGCTAACTTAACAGCTGCAGTGATTCGCTTCACAACGTTGGCAAAGGAAGGTCACGAAATGCAAAACTCACTGAACGACTGGAGTGGAAATTTGGGGCTCAACTGTGGCCAGAATTGAGATTCTTATCTGTTACCTGATTTCTTCCCTACCATTGCCATTCGCCGGCGAGATTTGTCTGTTTTTTCCCACAGAAGCAATTCCGTAATAATCCTCTTTCCAATTGGTTCAATGACGAACAGGATATCGCATCCGTGATCCTGTCAGTTTTCATTCTTTGCCTTTTGAGAAGCTTGACAGCTACACTAATATTTACCAAAAGGCCCGGAACTTGGAAAAGAGTCATCCGATTTTTTCCTATGGAAAGGAAAACATCAGCTGAGGACGCCCAAGAAGTCTGCCTGGCTTGTTTATTGGACGACCAAAAAAAACCCACAAAAAAACAACAACCCATGACAGGAGGACATTTTTGATTGATCGTTCTGGAAATGTCAGAACTGGATTGACGTATCCGTCTCCTTGTCAAGCTTCTGAAAGGTTCACCAAGGGAAGAGACACGGGTGCCACGCCAACTGTCTGTCTGGGAGAACCTGTGAGCCAGAAACACGTGCAGGTATTAAAAAAATAAAATTAAAAATAAAATTAATTCCCCAATTTCAGTACTGTTGAGGACCCAGATGGTCAAGGACTATTTCCAGCCCGGGTTTTCTCGTCTCAGATGTATGTGTGTATTCAGAATTCAGAGAAGAGCAACTAAGATGATCCAAGGCCTGGAGGCTAAAACATACCAAGGACGGCTGCGGGAGTTGGGTTTGGCTAGTCTAAAAAAAAAAAGAAGAAATGGGGGAGACATGATAGCAGCGTCCCAGTGTCTGAGGGGCTGCCACAAAGAAGAGGGGGGTCAAATTATGCGCCAAAGCATCAGAAGGCAGGACAGGAAACAGTGGTTGCAAATTGATCAAAGAGAGAAGCAACCTGGAATTTTACAGAGAAACCTCCTGACAGTGAGGACAATGAACCAGTGGAACAGCTTGCCACCAGAAATACAGTTATCAGAAACTGTTCAGGGGGTCTTTGTAGACCAGCTTCCTCTCTTCTACTTTGAACAGGCGGACATCATTGGGAAGACCAGGAAGAACGTTCTCCTCCACAGGTTGTCACTTCCGGGACAATGTTCATTGTCTTTTCCACTCAGTTGTCAAGAATAAATCATCCCCACCCCCAAAAGTATTTGTAGCTCAGGTTTCACCTGTGGGAAACCTTGGTGCCTCAAAGCTTGGTTGTTTTCCTGCAGACATTTTATGACCCAACTAGGTAACATCATCAAGGTTAGAAGGAAGGGGACTTTGCAGGGAGGAGAAGGAGAAGGAGAAGGAGAAGGAGAAGGAGAAGAAGAAGAAGAAGAAGAAGAAGAAGAAGAAGAAGAAGAAGAAGAAGAAGAAGAAGAAGAAGAAGAAGAAGAAGAAGAAGAAGAAGAAGTAGTAGTGGTGGTAGTATTAGAAAAAGAGGAAGAAGTGGAGGCTAAAACAGGAATGGTTGGTGAAATTGGGTATGTCCGGTTTAATGAAGGGAAGGATGAGAGGGGACATGATAGCTGTGTTTCCATATCTCAGGGGCTGCCCCAAAGAAGAGGGAGTCAAGCTATTCTCCAAAGCGCCTGAAGGCAGGACAAGAAACAACGGATGGAAACTCACCAAGGAAAGAAGCAACCTGGAACTAAGGAGAAATTTCCTGACAGAACAATTAACCAGTGGAACAACCTGCCTCCAGAAGCTGTGAATGCTCCAACACTGGAAGTTTTTAAGAAGAGACTGGACAGCCATTTGTCCGAAATAGTATAGGGCAAGCATGTCAAACTTGCGACGTCATGTGACGTCGTGTAACATACCGCAACCTTTTCCCCATTGCCGGCAATGGGGTGGGTGCGGTTTCAGTGTGATGCAGCCGACCCACGGGCCGGCAGTTTGACATGCCTGGTATATTTCCTGCCTGAGCAGAGGGTTGGACTAGATGGCCTCCAAGATCCCTTCCAACTTTATTATTATTATTATTATTATTATTATTATTATTATTATTATTATTATTATTAGTATTAGTATTAGTATTCCCAGATAAGAAGACATTTATACCAATATTAACCCCAGACCAACAACCAAGCTCTAAAGAACACCCCAGTCAAGAAACTATCAACTCAGGCAAACAATCAAAGAGTAACACTGACAGAGCACCAGCAGGCTGGCTGGGGAATTCTGGGAGTTGAAGTCCATTCCTCTTAAAGTTGTCAAGGTCGAGAAACTTCGGTCTACCGTACAGGTAGTCCTCACCTTACGACTGCAATTGAGCCCAGAATTTATGTTGCTCAGTGAGACATTTGTTAAGTGAGTTTTGCCCCATGATACGGCCTTTCTTGCCACGGTCGTTAAGTGAATCACTGCAGTGGCTATATTAGCAACACGGCTGTTAAGTGAATCCGGCTTCCCCCATTGACTTTGCTGGTCACAAGGTCACAAAAAGGGATCAACGTGACCCTGGGGGACACTGCAATTGTCGTAAATATGAACCAGTTGTCAAGCATCCAAACCTCAATCACGTGACCATGGGGATGCTGCAATGGTCGTAAGTGTGAAAAATGATCATAATTCGCTTTTTTCAGCGCCACTGTAACTTCGAACGGTCACTCAATAGACTTTCGTAAATCAAGGACTACTTGTATACAGATTATTGATCCAAGAACGGTAAATATGCCAATTTTCTCCCTGCCTTGCAAAAAAGGATCCTAAAAGAAAATGCCGGCCACTCCTCCTCAAGTAAAATAGTATTTATTTTTCTCTCTTTTTCCCTTTGTGTTTTGTTTTTTGACATGAGAAATACAAAAATGTTGCGAAGGTTTATAGAAAGGAAATGTCTTAGATGCTTAAGTGGAATTGATCTTGAGAAAATTTCAAAAGGACAAAAATGTTTTGAACAGACCTAAAAGATTAGATAATTGGATTTATTAAATGGAACATTTAAACATATATTTGAATATGGTTAAAAAGAAGAGGAAAAAATCTGAATATAAATGTACCTTAGCCTAAGAGCGTCATGTATTTTACGTAGTATACTATCTTCTTATTTCTTTTTCTTCTCTCTCTCTCTTCTTTTTAAGATGAGAAATGTAAAAGTGTTGGGATGGCCTGTATGAGGAAAAAAGACTTAAATACTTAACTGTAATTAACTTTGAGAAAATCTTAATCGGTAAGAATGTTTTGAATATTGTGGGGAAAACAAATTTAAATCAGAATTTTGTAAACAGGATCTATCACGAGGCAATTGAGATGATCAGTTAGAAAAGAAGCTTTATATTGATGTGGTCATTATTTGCAGAAATATTAGAAAAATGTCTATATTTAATTGTTATTTATCCAAATAATAAATGTATTAGTTCAAGGTTGGCAAAAGAGAATATCATTGGAAGAAGAGAAAATCAAGAACAGCTATTATGTGGACTATAGAGTTGTAGAAACTAACTGTTGTTGTTTTTTAAATATAAACCCAGACAACACGCTGTTTACCAAATATTAATGTGATTCTGTTAAAAAACAACAATAAAACATATTTTTTAAAAATATATTGCCTTTTGCTGGGTTTACAAGAGACAGTTCCTATGTCAGAAAGAGTGTGGAAGAAAATATGGAATATGGAAAGGTGTTACGTGATCCGGCTTGCCCATTATTTGGCCCTGTAAACCCTACCAAAAAAAAACGGAAATCAAAGAATTTTTTTTTAAGCTGACACAGAGAACCTCAAACCGACCGATTTTAACAAATGGAAATTTCAAGGAAAACCTCTTCATAATCGGATAGAAGTGCATGAGGAGCTTCCTGGAGTTGCAGAGGTGGGCCTGGAAGGTCTGGAGATGTTTAAACAGAATGCACACTGGTCTGGCTAGGGGTAGGCCACCTTGGCTCTTTGATGACTCGTGGACTTCAACTCCCAGAATTCCTGAGCCAGCCATGCTGAGGGGAAAGGGAGAGGTTTCCAAGCTGAGCCATGCTGGCTCAGGAATTCTGGGGGTTGAAGTCCACGAATCATAAAAGAGCCAAGATTGCCTACCCCTGGTCTAGTAAGATTTGTGGACTTCAACTCCCAGAATTCTTGAGCCAGCATGGCTCAGCTTGGAAACCTCTCCCTTTCCCCTCAGCATGGCTGGCTCAGGAATTCTGGGAGTTGAAGTCCACGAGTCTTAAAGTTGCCAAGTTTGAAGGCCCTTGATCTAGATCAGGGGTAGGCAACCTCGGCTCTTTTATGACTCATGGACTTCAACTCCCATAATTCCTGAGCCAGCATGGCTTGGCTTGGAAACCTCTCCCTTTCCCCTCAGAATGGCTGGCTCAGGAATTCTGGGAGTTGAAGTTCACGAGTCATAACAGAGCCAAGGTTGCCTATCCCTGGGCTAGAACTACAGATAACATGTGAAAATGGGGGATTCTCCTTGTATTATGAGGGTATTCACTTCGAATGTGGCCCTATTCAAACAACTAACCAACATTTATGTTACCCTCTGGGACTGATTTGTACACATACATAGACACAGAATAATAATAATAATAATAATAATAATAATAATAATAATAATAATAATAAGAAGAAGAAGAAGAAGAAGAAGAAGAAGAAGAAGAAGATGAAGAAGAAGAAGAAGAAGAAGAAGAAGAAGAAGAAGAAGAAGAAAGTTGGAAGGGACTTTGGAGATCCTCTAGTCCAACCCCCTGCTCAAGCAGGAGAACCTATACCATTTCAGACAAGTGGCTGTCCAGTTTCTTCTTAAATGCCTCCAGTCATGGAGCTCCCACGACTTCTGAAGGGAAAATGTTCCGTTGATTCATTTTTTTTTCAACTGTTGGGAAATTTCTCCTTTAATTGTAGATAGGTTCTCGCCTTGATGAGTTTCCATCCGTTGCTTCTCGTCCTGCCTTCAGGTGCTTTGGAGAATAGGCTGAGCCCATGACAGGAGGGCAGTGTTCCAGTGTCTGATGGGCTGCCACAAGGCAGAGGGAAGGACAAGAAACAATGTTTGGAAACTGACCAAAGAGAGAAGCAACCTGGAATTAAGGAGAAACTTCCTGACAGTGAGGACAATCAACCAGTGGAACAGCTTGCCACCAGAAATCGTGGGCACTCCATCCCTGGAGATTTTCAAGAAGAGACTGGACAGTCACCTGTCTGGGGCAGTATAGGTTCTCCTGCTTGAGCAGGGGGCTGGACTAGAAGGCCTCCAAGGTCCCTTCCAGCTCTACTCTACTCTACTCTACTCTACTCTACTCTACTCTACTCTACTCTTTGTAGCAGTCCCTGAGATATTGGAGCAGTGCTATCCTGTCACCCCAAGTCCTTCTTTTGATTAAACTAGACATTTCCAATTCCAGCAGCCATTCTTCATAGGTTCTTCATAGGTCAAAGAATGACTTGCTGGTCAGAAATATCTCCGCCATTATCACTGCCCGATACTGGGCCGGGGCTATATAAATCTACATTTTATAAAAGCTTTTCAACTCTTTAAATATTAAATTAACAATTTCCCCTTTGCTAGTTCCTGCATTTCTGACAGGCGTCGAGACTGCTGGGTTTTCTTTGGCAGCTGATTCCAGGAAGGTATTGCCGATCCAGAACAAACGGAGGTGGGCACACACAACACCCACCCCTGGGATCAGCCCAGGCTGATGGAAAGAACACAACAATGGGGAAAAACCCGGAACCCTTGGAAACCAACCAAAGGTTATCGTGGAGCTTTGTGTTTTTTGGGAACAGACACCTGAGCTAACACCTGTGAGCAGAGCCACAGGTGACACAGCTTCCGCTTCCAGGTGAGCTCCTTCAACCACTCAGGGATTGCAAAGTTGGAATCACACACATGCCCATCATAGTAGGCTGGGTAATTAACAGCAGAGCTATATAATCAGTTAATTTAGAATTACAGTTAGAGTTAGAGATAGAGTTAGAAGTAGAAGTAGAATTTTTTATTGGCCAAGTGGAATTGGACACACAAGGAATTTGTCTCCGGTGCATAAGCTCTTAGTGTACATACAAGCAATAAGTAATAAATGATGATTACAATCATAAAATACATTCACCATAAATCACAAGATATAACTCAGTGATTCTCTTTTTAAGAGAGTAGAATAGAGTACGGGAGGGTAAAATAGGGTAGAGTAGGGTAGCATATGAATGGAATGGAATGGAATAGAATAGAATAATATTAGGATAGGATAGGGTAGGGTAGGGTAGAGTACAGTAGAGTAGAGTAGAGTAGAGTAGAGTAGAGTAGAGTAGAGTAGATTAGAGTAGAGTAGAATAGAATAGAATAGAATAGAATATAGAAATTAGAATAGAACAGAATAGAGAAATTAGAATAGAATAGAATAGAATAGAATAGAATAGAATAGAATAGAATAGAATAGAATAGAATAGAATAGAATAGAATAGAACTAAGTCAGAATATCAGCAAACAGCCCGTGCCTGCAAAGATGAAGTGAGGAAAGCTAAGGCTCAAAATGAACTAAGGCTTGCAACCAAAGTCAAAAATAACAAAAAATGCTTCTTTCAACATATAAAAAACAAGAAAAAAGTTAAGGAAATGATTGGTCCATTAGTGGGGGAAAGTGGCAAGAAGGTGACAAGCAATAGGGAGAAAGCAGAACTATTTAACTCGTTTTTTGCATCTGTCTTTACACAAAGGGAAAAAACAGTCCAACCTACCAAAACCAGTGCCATAAAAAACAGAATAGAAACGCAAGTTAAGATAGGCAAAAAAATGGTAAGTGAACACCTGTCCAGGACCAGATGGATTACACCCCAAAGTTCTCAAGGAACTGGCAGACCTGATCTCAGAACCACTGAACTATATTTTTCAAAGATCCTGGAGCACTGGGGAACTACCAGAGGACTGGAAGAGAGCTGATGTAGTTCCCATCTTCAAAAAAAGGAAAAAAAATGGATCCAGGAAACTACAGACCTATCAGCCTGACCTCAATACCTGGGAAGATTCTGGAAAAGATAACCAAACAACAAATCACCTTGATGCAAACAAAGTCATCACTAAAAGTCAACATGGGTTTGTCAAAAACAGATCATGCAAACCTTATTGCATTCTTTGACCAAGTGACAAAATTAGTGGACCAGAGGAATGCTGTAGATATAATTTACTTGGACTTCAGTAAGGCATTTGATAAAGTAGATCACAACCTACTACTTGATAAGATAGAAAAATGTGGGTTAGACAGAATCACCACCAGATGCATTCGTAGCTGGCTGAGAGGCCGTACTCAGCGTGTGGTCCTCAATGGAACTGCATCTACATGGAAGGAAGTGTGTAGTGGGGTGCACCAGGGCTCTATTCTGGGCCCAGTGCTCTTCAACATCTTCATCAACGATTTGGATGAGGGGATAGATGGGGAACTCATCAAATTTGCAGACGACACCAAGCTGGCAGGAAGAGCCAATACTCCAGAAGATAGGCTTAAGATACAGGAGGATCTGGACAGACTCGAACACTGGGCGCTATCTAACAAAATGAAATTCAATGGTGAAAAAAGTAAGGTTCTACATTTAGGCAGGAAAAATCAAATGCACAGGTATAGTACAGGGGGTACCTTGCTCAATAGTAGTAACTGTGAGAGGCCTCACAAGACCGATGGCTCGTTGAGGCGCTTCCAAGCAAAAGGCAGCACGCAGGGATGCAATCAGGTGAAGCTTTATTTAGATATAAAGCAAAGAGAAAGAGTTCCCTGGCATGGAGGCACCCATGCCTGGATTGAGCCCATGGATCAGTCCCAAAGGGAGCTAGAACAAGAGCTAAAGAGCAGCCCCTGTGCAGAGGTTTTTTATGGGGGTCCCCGGCCCCTCCCTTACCAATAAGAGTGAGGGGGCCGGAGGGCCATTAACTCTCTCCAATGGGACTGCAGGGGCCGGAGACCCCTGACCCACCAGTGGGAGCAAAGGTGCCTCTTTGCTCCCATCTGGTGACCTTTCAAGAAGCTGCCATGGCTGGCACAAAAACATCTAACAGTAACTGTGAGAGGGATCTCGGAGTCCTAGTAGACAATCACTTCAATATGAGCCAGCAGTGTGCTGCAGCTGCCAAAAAAAGCCAACACAGTGCTAGACTGCATTAACAGAGGGATAGAATCAAGATCAAGTGAAGTACTAATACCACTTTACAATGCCTTGGTAAGGCCACACCTGGAATATTGCATCCAGTTTTGGTCACCACGATGTAAAAAAGATGTCGAGACTCTAGAAATGGTACAGAGAAGAGCAACAAAGATGATTAGGGGGCTGGAGGCTAAAACATATAGGGAACGGTTGCTGGAATTGGGTAGGTCTAGTTTAACGAAGAGAAGGACGAGGGGGGACATGATAGCAGCCTTCCAATCTCTCAGGGCCTGCCCCAAAGAAGAGGGAGTCAAGCTCTTCTCCAAAGCGCCCGAAGGCAGGACAAGAAGCAACGGATGGAAACCAATCAAGGAGAGAAGCAACTAACAACTAAGGAGAAACTTCCTGACAGTTAAAACAATTAACCAGTGGAACAACTTGCCTCCAGAAACGGTGAATGCTCCAGCACTGGAAGTTTTTAAGAAGAGACTAGACAGCCATTTGCCTGAAATGGTATAGGGGTTTCCTGCCTGAGCAGGGGGTTGGGCTAGATGACCTCCAAAGTCCCTTCTAACTAGATGAAGATGATGATGATGCAAATCAATACATCAATACCAATACATCAATAAATCAATACATCAATAAATCATTGTACAGATGTGCGTTGTGTCTTTGATACAAGAACTGTCTGACAAGTCTTAAAGTGGCACAAATGAGGATTGAACAATCCTTGGTTGTATAAGCAGAGGCACAGAATCAAATTCCCATGAAGTATTAAGGACCACTTAATAAAAAGCCTTAGTAAAGCCACACCTGGAATACGGCATCCAGCTTTGGTCACCACACTGCTAAAAAAAAGGTGTTGAGATTCTAGAAAGAGTGCAGAGAAGAGCAACAAAGAGGATCAGGGGACTGGAGGCTAAAAGATACGAAGAACGGTTGCAGGAATTGGGGATGTCCAGTTTAATGAAGAGAAGGACGAGGGGAGACACGATAGCCGTGCTCCAAATTTGAGGGGCTGCCACAAAGAGGAGGGGGTCGAGTTGTTTCCGAAAGCAGCAGAAGGCAAGACAAGAAGCAACGGATGGAAACTAATCAAGGAGAGAAGCAACTTCCTAAAACAGTGAGGACAATTGACCAGTGGAACCGCTTGCCTCCAGACGTCGTGGGTGCTCCATCACTGGAGATTTTTAAGCGAAGACTGGACAGTCAGCTATCTGAAAAAGCACAGGATCTCCAGCTTGAGCGGGGGTGGGGGGGTTGGACTAGAAGACCTCCAAGGTCCCTTCCAGCTCTATTCGGACTGATTGAAAAGTTGCCAAGGTTGGACACTTCTGACTGAGACCAAAGCACGTTTTTGGAAGCCAAAATCAAAAAAATAAAAAATGCGTTTCTGGACAAAGCGTAGAAAACCGAGAGTCGTGTACAGGAAGAGCTGGCCACGCTTCCCAAATCTTCCTGCTGAATCTCTCAAACAAGGACACGGGGGGCGGGGGGAGAAAAACTCCACGGCTCCCAACTCGGCTGATGTCAGCAGCAGCAGCAGCTAACAGGTGCTCCTGAGAAAAATGGGCGTCCTACGTGCCGAATTGCAACGGCCGGGGTCAGAAGCGGCTAGAAAGAGACCGGGATATCTTCCCATCATGAGGTTCCCACCGAGGAAAATGTACTTGACCCCCACCCACCCTGCGACAGCTCAGGGCTCTTGTGCGTCCACAAATATATATATATATACTGCTCAAAAAAATAAAGGGAACACTTAAACAACACAATGTACTGTATTTAATAGTAGGATGTCTTAGCTTGTGTTGCCTTTATTTTTCTGAGCAATATATATTGGCCACAGTGGCCTAGAGGTTAAAACAACTGCCTAATGTGCAATCAGCCCAGGTTCGAATCTCAGAAGGGTATGGCTGACTGATGAGAACAAATAAGTTTGAAATGCATATCAGTCTCCCTTTAATTCTTTGTTAGCAATCTAAAAATATTTACACAAATATGAGCTGTCACTACTGTGACCACTGCCTGTGGATGGCCTTGGGTTAGGCTGAAACAGGCAATAAAGATTTGTCCCATGTTTGGTGCCTAGCAAGGTAATCTAAATACTTAACAAACGTTTAACACACAAAAACACACACACACACACATATATATATATATCCTTTATGGAGTGCCGGGTACCAAGCCCACCGTGGGGGGGGGGGGAAGGAGATCGACAGCTGGCGCAAAGTTGCCTCCCATGATGAGATGCCGAAAAATTGCAAAGCTTGTTGGACTAAATCAAGCCAGATTTCGGCTTTGCCGTCCCCCCCACCCCCTCACCCCTCTCCGCCGCCCCCCCCGGCAGTAATCCCACCGCACAGTTACATCACTCGGCACCCCGGTTGGGACCTGCCATGGGGGGGAGGGGAGAGGGACGGAACAAAAGGAGGTTTTCTTTTGCCCCGCTCGCTCTCGTTTTGTGCTTCCCTTAAATCGCACTCCAGGAAACTAACACTGGCTTCACGTTGCAGCTTTTTTCACAAAGAGTTGATCTGGTTAGTGGATTCGTTCACCCGTTTCTTCTAGCTGGGTTAGGAATTTCCCTCTCGCTAACTCGCTGCAACAAAGCTGCGAGGGGCGGACGAAGTCTCCCTCTTACACCCACCCACCCCGTTTAGACTCTACAAGCAGCCCTTGACCTAGAACAGAACAGAGTAGCAGAGTTGGAAGGGACCTTGGAGGTCATCTAGTCCAACCCCCAGCTCAGGGAGGAAACGCTATACCATTTCAGAGTCCAGTCTCTTCTTAAAAACTTCCAGTGTTGGAGCACTCACAACTTCTGGAGGCAAGGAGTTCCACTGGTTAATAGTTTCATTAAGTCGGAATACAGCTGGAAAGGGGCCTTGGGAGATCTTCTAGTCCAACCCCCTGCTCAGGCAGGAGACCCCTATACCATTTCAGACAAGGGGCTGTCCGGTCTTTTCTTAAAAAAACCTCCAGTATTGGAGCACCCACAGTTTCTGGTGGCAAGCTGTTCCACCGGTTAACTGTCCTCACCGTCAGGACATTTCTCCTTATTTCCAGGTTGCTTCTCTCCTTGATTAGTTTCCATTGGTGTTTTTTTTTGTCTTGCCTTTTGGTGCTTTGGAAAATAGCTTGACACCCCCCCCCCCACCCCACCCCGCTCTTTTCTGTGGCAGCCTCTCAAATACTGCTCATTCAGATCATTCACATGCCTGTTGGGGAAATTAAAAACGCAGCAGGGTTTCAGCAGGACGATTTCAGAAGTGCCAAGAGAAATAAGCCAGAAACAACAATAACAACAACAATAATAATAAATAATAATAATAATAATAATAATAATAATAATAATAATAATAATAATAACAACAACAACGTTGGAAGGGACCTTGGAAGTCATCTAGTCCAACCCCCTGCTAAGGCAGAAAACCCTATACCATTTCAGACAAATGGCTGTCCAATCTCTTCTTAAAAACCTCCAGTGTTGGAGCATTCACCACTTCTGGAGTCAGGTTGTTCCACTGGTTAATTGTTCTCACTGTTAGGAGATTTCTCTTTATTTCTAGATTGCTTCTCTCCTTGGTCAGTTTCCATCTGTGACTTCTTGTCCTGCCTTCAGGCGCTTTGGAGAACAGCTTGACTGCCTCTTCTTTGGGGCAGCCCCTGAGATACTGGAACACTGCTATCATGTCACCCCCCCCTAGTCCTTCTCTTCATTAAATGAGACATACCCAATTCCTGCCACCATTCCTTATATGTTTTAGTCTCCAGTCCCCTGATCATCTTTGTTGCTCTTCTCTGCACTCTTTCTAGAGTTTCAACATCATTTCTACATCGTGGTGACCAAAACTGGATGCAGGATTCCAAGTGTGGCCTTACCAAGGCCTTGTAAAGTGGTATTAACACGTCGCGTGAGCTTGATTTCTGTCCCTCTCTTGACGCCATTAGTCTGTACCATATTTTTTTTGCATTTCTTTCAGAGAAGGCCCTTGGAATCTAAAGCGGACCGAGAGAGCATGACTGGATGAGTTGCAAGCAAAAGTTTTGCCAAGCTGGGTGCATTTCCTGCACCCTCATCGCTTGCTGCCTATGGAGATTCTCAACCGCCCAGGTCAAGGTGCTTTTCCAAAAGGCAATTGGACTTTGCTTTTTTTTAATCGTGAAAAACGTTTTGCTTCTCATTCGAGATGCTTCTTCATTAGCAACCGGCCTGCCTTCCACTGAGGACTTGTATATTGCGTGGGTCAGAAAAAGCCCTGAGAAAGCATCTACAGACCCCTTGGACATAAACTCTTTCACCTCCTGCCCTCGGGACACCAGCTTAGGGCACTGCATGCCAAAACAACTAGACACAAAGACAGGTGTTTGGGTTTCCCCCCCCCCGTGCCATCACTCGGCTGAACACCTAATCCTCACAATATTGTTTTATGTCCAAGTATATTTACCCGGGTTTGATGGCTGTATTGCTATTCTCCTTCTCGTCTTTTCCACTTCCTTCTCCTATTGGCACCATTATATGGTGATTATTATTATTACTAATACTCTGTTGTTTTGAATGTACACTGAGAGATTCTGCACCGGAGACACATTCCTTTGTGAGTCGAATCGCACTTGGCCAAACGAAATTCAATGGTGGAAAAAGTCAGGTTCTACATTTAGGCAGGAAAAACCAAATGCACAGGTATAGTACAGGGGGTACCTTGCTCAATAGTAGTAACTGTGAGAGGGATCTCGGAGTCCTAGTAGACAATCACTTCAATATGAGCCAGCCGTGTGCTGCAGCTGCCAAAAAGCCAACACAGTGCTAGGCTGCATCAACAGAGGGATAGAATCGAGATCACACGAAGTGTTAATACCACTTTACAAGGCCTAGGTTAAGGCCACCCTTGGAATATGGCATCTAGTTTTGGTCACCACGATGTAAAAAAGATGTTGAGACTCTAGAAAGAGTGCAGAGAAGAGCAACAAAGATGATTAGGGGATTGGAGGCTAAATCACATAAGGAACAGTTGCTAGAATTGGGTATATCTAGTTTAATGAAGAGAAGGACGAGGGGGGACATGATAGCAGTCTTGCAATATCTCAAGGGATGCCCCAAAGAAAAGGGAGTCAAGCTATTCTCCAAAGCATCTGAAGGCAGGACAAGAACCAATGGATGGAAACTCATCAAGGAGAGAAGCAACCTAGAACTAAGGAGAAACTTCCTGACAGTTAGAACAATTAACCAGTGGAACAACCTGCTTCCGGAAGCAGTGAATGCTCCAACACTGGAAGTTTTTAAAAAGAGACTGAACAGCCATTTGTCTGAAATGGTATAAGGTTTCCTGCCTGAGCAGGGGGTTGGACTAGATGATCTCCAAGGTCCCTTCCAACTTTATCATCATCATCACCGCCATCATCATTATTAAGTATTCTAGTTCAGCTCAGAAGCTTCTTCTGAAGAATTAAAGAAGCTTCTTGGATGAGAAATGTTTTCAAGGGGAAAAAAAACCCATGAAAGTCCAGTTCATCTCTTGCTCCTCCATCAATCCAAGACGGGAGGGATGTTCATCTCACGTGAACCCCCCCCCCCCCATTGCTAAGGTTTACAGAATTACTTACTGGGGAAGGAATGAAGGCATCATGGTATTTCTTGGGGTTTATCCTCAGGGGTCCCTTAAGAGAAAAAAAGAAGGAAACATTGAAATTAGATTTCAGCAAAGGAGTTGCTTTAATGTGTTACCAGAAAGTCGAAATAGAAACCAGCGGCCGCTTCCTACTGAGGCAAAACTGACTAATAATGGCTCGGTTGCAAATAAGGCACTTAGTAAGATCCTCCATAAAACTATTATAAAAAGCTAAAGCTATTATAAAAAGCCAAAGCTGCAAGGAGAATATGGCAGGGGTCTTCAAGCCTGGCCCTTTTATGACTTGTGGACTTCAACTCCCAGAATTCCTCAGCCAGTCAGAATTCCTCAGCCAACTCCCAGAAATTCTGGGAGTTGAAGTCCACAAGTCATAAAAGGGCCAAGTTTGAAGGCCTCTGATCTATACCAAAAATTATCTATCAAAATAAAATAAAATTAAACGATTCCAGAATCAGGCCTAGCTTTTAAGAAATGCTTTCCCTTGCTGATAATCGAATTCCAACACCTCATTAGTTCTTACTTGATCCTGCAAATGAAGATATTTCCCTGCTAACATTAATACGAATACTTTAACCAGGAGGAAGAGCCGAAGAAAGGAAGAGAGCAGATTCTGCAACCTGTTTTTGACGGATTATCACTGACAAAACAGAATAGAGGAACACCTCGTTTGTCAAGATCGAGCTAAAGGCCACTTAACGGAACATCCTTTTGCAAAGAGCTGGCAATCCAACTCCTTCAAATGTTGTAAAAATTGTGTAGGCAAACAGCTGCACTCGCCTGTAGCATCTCCCACCTTCACAGATACGTTTTCTCCCAAAGCACAGGTTCCTCTTACTTATCTAGCTACATATGTGCAATATTTGTTTATTTCCCGCCTTTATTATTTGTACAAACAACCCAGGTCGGCAGACATGCATAACCCAACTTCCTCTTCCAATTTTCCCCACAAAAACAATCCGGTGAGTTGGGTTGGGTTGGGAAAGACAGGGACCGGCCCAAAGTCATCCAGCTGGGTTTTGTGGCTAAGGCAGGACTTGAACTCATGGTCCAAACTCCAGCTTTCTACCCTGACTGCCTTAACCACTAGATTAAGGAGGCCCAACCTCAGCTTCTTTAAGACTTGTGGACTTCAACTCCCAGGATTCCCCTGAGACCAGGCAACAGAATTTCTTTTTTTAATGTGGGCTCATAGTAAATAAATGACAATAAAGGCTTACCTCAGGGGTCTTCAAACTTAGCCCTTGGATGACTTGCGGACTTCAACTCCCAGAATTCCTCAGCCAGCATAGGGGAACTATGGCCCCTTCATGACTTGCAGACTTCAACTCCCAGAATTCCTCAGCCAGCATGCCTGGCTGAGGAATTCTGGGAGTTGAAGTCCACAAGTCATAAAAGGGCCAAGTTTGAAGACCTCTGGCTTATCTGATCTTTATCTTATCTTGTCATCCCTTTTCTTGGCTAGGGGGCAGTAGCGAGCCAACTGAAAAGCTAAGCAGAGATACCAAAAAAAGCGATCACTGGTGTAGGCTAAACTTGGTTTAAAAGAAACAAAAAAAAACCATTTTGTATCCCTGGCAAGGAAATTGCTTGAAAGTTGATGCTGTTTTTCTTTCTGAAGCCAGATTCATGGCTTTGTATCAGGGGTCTTCAAACTTGGCCCTTTTATGACTTGTGGACTTCAACTCCCAGCGTGCCTGGCTGAGGAATTCTGGGAGTTGTGGTCCACAAGTCATAAAAGGGCCAAGCTTGAAGCCCCCTGCTTTGTATGATTCTATTGCCCAACTCCATGAGTTTAAAAATTCCTCAGCCAGCTTGCTGCCTGGGGAATTCTGGGAAATGAAGTCCACACATCTGACTATGGTTGAGATTGAGAAGCTCTAATGGAACAATCCGGAATAGTTCTGAAAAAGATGGTGGATTTCTTAGAGTAACAAATACCAAAGGAATGCTTATATGTTGTTCATTGCAGTGACATTTTTAAACTGATGGGGGGGAGGGAGGCTCTTTATATATTACCTATCTCAAAGCTTTTGTTCATTGTTGCCTGCGTTGCCCTCTGCTTTGCGCTTGGTGGAAAAATAGCGGTAGTTAAAATTTGGTTTACGGTCATCTCTATCCCAAAAACATGCTTTTGCACAAATTCTTAACATTTTGTTTTACTTTGTTGTTGTTAGTTGCGAAGTCGTGTCCGACCCATCGCGACCCTATGGACAATGTTCCTCCAGGCCTTCCTGTCCTCTACCATCTTCTGGAGTCCATTTAGGCTCACGCCTCCTCCTTCAGTGACTCCATCCAGCCACCTCATTCTCTGCCGTCCCCTTCTTCTCTTGCCCTCAATCTTTCCCAGCATTAGGCTCTTCTCCAGTGAGTCCTTCCTTCTCATTAGGTGGCCAAAGTATTTGAGTTTTAGCTTCAGGATCTGGCCTTCTAAAGAGCAGTCAGGGTTGATCTCCTCTAGGACTGACCGGTTGGATCGCCTTGCAGTCCAAGGGACTCCCAGGAGTCTTCTCCAGCACCAGAGTTCAAAGGCCTCAATTCTTTGGCGCTCAGCCTTTCTTATGGTTCAACTTTCACTGCCATACATTGCAACTGGGAAGACCATAGCCTTGACTATGCGCACTTTTGTTGACAGGGTGATGTCTCTGCTTTTTAGTCTGCTGTCTAGATTTGCCATGGCTTTCCTCCCCAGGAGCAAGCGTCTTTTAATTTCTTGGCTGCAGTCCCCGTCTGTGGTGATCTTGGAGCCCAGGAAAATAAAATCTGTCACTACCTCCATTTCTTCCCCATCTATTTGCCAGGAATTGAGAGGGCCGGATGCCATGATCTTGGTTTTCATAATGTTAAGTTTACTTTAACTTTAAGTTTAACTTTACTTTAACTTTACTTTAACTTTAATTTTACTTTACTTTACCTTTACTTTACTTTAACTTTATTTTAACTTTAACTTTAACTTGACTTGACTTTAACTTGACTTTAACTTTAATTTTAATTTTACTTTAATTTTAATTTTACTTTACTTTAACTTTAACTTTAACTTTAATTTTACTTTAACTTTAACTTTACTTTACTTTAGCTTTACTTTAACTTTACTTTATTTTAACCTTAACTTTGCTTTACCTTTAATTTTACTTGACTTTAACTTTACTTTAACTTTACTTTATTTTAACTTTACTGTAACTTTACTTTAACTTTTACTTTAACTTTAATTTTAATTTTACTTTACTTTAACTTTACTTTACTTTAGCTTTATTTTAACTTTAACTTTACTTGACTTGACTTTAACTTGACTTGACTTTAACTTTAATTTTACTTTTACTTTACTTTAGCTTTACAGTAACCCCAGGGATCGAGTGGCCCCCTTTTGCGACCTCCTGACCAGCAAAGTCAAGGGCGGGGGGTTAGAAGCCTGATTCATTTAACAACGGTTTCACTAACTCAACAACCGCAGTGCTTCACTTAACAACTTTGGCACAAAAAGGCTGTCCAAACGGGGCAAAAACTCCACAAACAAAGGTCTTGCTTGGCAATATAAATTCTGGGGCCCAGGTGTGGTTGTTAGTCAAGGGCTCCTTGCATGAAAAAGCTAAAACTGTACACCACCTATAAACAATATAAGAAAGATAGTCTTAAAAGTAAAACACTTTTAAAATGTACGTCAAAAACGTTTTTTTCTGATAGGCTGATAGCCCTGCTTTTGCACCAGGCCGTTTTCCCTTCATTCCTATTGCCCCTGCGCCCCCACCCCTCTCTCACACACACACACAGAGGTTGGATGTTAATTGCACACTTATGCACACACAACCACAGCTCGTTCCCTTTGCCTCTCCTGCCCTGTCCAATTTAAGGGAATGATGTTAACTGCCCCGGGGCAGTTGCTCTGCAAATACCTCTGACCTCAACTGGTTTTCGTAAAGCCACCCCCCCCTTACCCCTATGGGGGCAATTCTAGATAAGGGGCAGCGGTGACAGCATCAGGAGCTCTGGGAAGTGATACGCAGAATCTCCTACAAGGAAGTGGGGGACAGGAAGCACCAAAAAAGGCCAAGCCAATTTCCCACCACTGGTTGTAAACTTTACTTTGTCTAACCGGGAAAGAAAGATGAAAAAAAATGAGGTTCTTGGGTCTTAAATCTTGGCCCTTTTATGACTTGTGGACTTCAACTCCCAGAATTCCTCAGCCAGGCATGCTGGGAGTTGAAGTCCACGAGTCATAAAAGGGCCAAGTTTGAAAACCCCTGTTCTAAGACAAGAGTCTTCAAACTGGGCGACTTTACGATTTGTGGACTTCAACTCCCATAATTCCTGGCTGAGGAATAAGTTCCAAAAGTTGTAAAGTCGCCCAGTTTGGAGACCCCTGTTGTAAGACAGCAGTAGTTTCATAATCCTGAAGCCCGTTTTCCCATTGATGGGGGGAGACAATTTGGATCAGAACAGGAGCCTCATTAGAAGGCAAATTTCCTCTTGAGTAGACCTTCCAGGCTGGTGATTTCATGAAAGATATCCAGATAGATCTCAGCAGCATTTGTGGATATGGGTACTCCGGCCTTCTACCGGGACTCTGGGATCTCCTTGTGGTCTCCCAACCAAGGACCCGCATGGTCCAATCGATTTTTGCTTTTCTATGGCTGTCTCTCCAAGGCAGCAGCTGCTTCGCAAAGGAAATTGTTTTTATTTGTTTGTTTGTATCCCGCATTTATTAGTTTAACAAATAACTCAAGGCCGTGAACATGGCCGTGAACATGAACTTACCTTCCTCCTCCTAAATTTGCCACAACAACCTTGTGAGGTGGGCTGAGAGAGAGGGACTGGCCCAAGGTCAATCAGTTGGCTTTCACAGCTAAGGCGGGACTAGAACTCACTGTTTCCTGTTGATTGGTAGAAATCAGCCAGTCAGCTTTCATCCTTAAGGGACTAGAACTCACCATCTCCTGGCAATTGGCATCACCCAACCAGCTTTCGTGGCTAAGGCGGGACTAGAACTCACTGTCTCCTGATGATTGGCCCAAAGTCACCCAGCTACGTAACTTTCATCCCTAAGGTGGGACTAGAACTCACGATCTCCTAATGATTGACAAATCACCCACTCGCCTTTCGTGCCTAAGGCGGGACTAGAACTTTCTGTCTCCTGGTAATTGGTGCGAAGTCCCCCGGCCAGCTTTCATTTCTAAGACAGGACTAGAACTCACCATCTCCCGGTTCCTAGCCTGGTGCCTTCACCTGGCTAAAATTATTCCGGGAGAGCGAAAGGTTGAAGCGAGCCAAGGGCTATGGGAGAAAACTCTGCTAAATGCAAGCATACACACACATACACACATGCACTCACTAACTAGGATTTAACAAACCACAGGTGCATTCAGAGAGATCATAAGCTCCTGCGCTGCAAACTGCACAGAGTCAGTTCAAAGGGAGAAGGGGGCGGCAAATAAATGTAATAAATAAATCAACAAGAAAGTCCCACTGTGGCTGCACTCATACCACCAGTTTAACCAAGCCAGGTCAGGTTAAACTCAGTGCTTGCCTTTACACAAAAGGTGTAAAGGTGGTTTAAGCCTCACCTTGGTTACTGAAGGGTGCAAGCTATTAGTCAACCCCGAAGGTGGAGTACATCAAGAACCAGTCAAAGCGTCCTGCAAGGTAAGCTGGCTTCATCATCATTTCAGAATAACAAGAGTTGGAAGGGACCTTGTAGGTCATCTAGTCCAACCCCCGCCCAAGCAGGAGACCCGGCCTACACCATTTCTGTCTGATGGCGGTCCAGTCTCTCCTTGACAGCTTCCTTTGATGAAGCTCCCACAACTTCTGGAGGCAACTCCTGTTCCACTGCTTGATTGTTCTCACTCATTTGATGACCTGCAGATGGTAGCTGGCTTCCCACAACTGCTAAGCCCACCCTCGGGTTAGCCGGGGGAGACGGGCTCGCACCCGCAACTTGTGAGAATCACAGCAGCCGATCTTGGAGCCGATCTCCAGGCTTGCTTCCCCACCTCCCAATTTTTATGGCAGTCAGGATACTCTGGGTCTTGGGATTTTGCAGTGTGGGGTCCACAATGTTTGTGCATACGTGTGTGTGTGTGTGTGTGTGTGTGTGTGTACACAGAATCCCTGGAAACAGCTTAATCCTGATCCTAATAGTAAAGTTGTTGAGGTCCTTTACTTAGGATCTCGCCATCCTCCTTTCTGGCTCCTCGGATCCCCTGAAGACAAAAAAGGGTTGGGAAGGGGGGAAATGAGCAATCTACGATACCTCGGTCAAGTTTCCCCCTACCCAATTACTGATCCCTGGCCAGGGGGGGGGCAGACACTGGGAATTTCCCAACCAACAATTGGGGAGAACCACCTCCCTCGAGTCAACGGGAATTTAATCCAATTTTTAAGTATCCCCCACCCCACCCCTGGAATTTGAGACATTAGGAGAAAGAAAGAAAGAAAGAAAGAAAGAAAGAAAGAAAGAAAGAAAGAAAGAAAGAAAGAAAGAAAGAAAGAAAGAAAGAAAGAAAGAAAGAAAGAAAGAAAGAAAGAAAGAAAGAAAGAAAGAAAGAAAGAAAGAAAGAAAGAAAGAAAGAAAGAAAGAAAGAAAGAGAAAAAGAGTGCGGAGGGGGGGAGAAGGGGTTTCTCAACCCCAACTTTCTGCCAGCCTTCCCCAACTCAAAGCGTTTGCAAGCGTGGGATGGACTCCCACGCCCATGGTGCCCGGCCGTGCGGGGATCTCGAGCGCGGAAAGCCAGGTCGGAGGAGGAGGAGGAAGAGGCGCCGGCTGAGCTTCGGCCCCAGAGCGCCCCCTCGGGGCCCGTCCCGCCCCCCCCCCCAGGCCAGGAGAAGGCGGGCCGGCGAGCGACGGATGGCTGGATCTCGACGGCTCCCCCCTCCTCCTCCCCCCCCACCCCCCCAACCGGCCGGGGCGGAGGATGCCGTCGGTGCGTCGCCTGCAGCTCGCTTATATAAGGCGCGGACAGCGATGCCGGCGCTGCGAGCGAATCCGGCCAGGCAGGCAAAGGCGGCTCCACTCGGCTCTGTTCGGCTCCGCGGTCCGCGCCTTCGAGGATTCTCTCTCACTCTCTCACTCTCCCAGTGGCTCTGCCGGCGCCTGCGCACTCCGGGATGTTCGTCTCCCGCCTGGCGGCCAGCGGGCTGCTGCTGCTCTCCCTGCTGGCGCTCTCCCTCGACGGGAAGCCGCTGAAGCAGAGGTGGCCGGGCCCTAAGGTCCCGCCGCTGGAGCAGAGGTGGCCGGGTCCTAAGGTCCCGCCGCTGGAGCAGAGGTGGCCGGGTCCTAAGGTCCCGCCGCTGGAGCAGAAGTGGCTCGATGCTGAGATCCCACCGCTGGAGCAGAGGCGGCCCCCTGAGATCCCACCGCTGGAGCAGAACTGGCGGGGGCCGCTGCAACCCGAGGGACCGCCGCTGATGGAGCCGCACGAGGTGAGTCGTCGGCGGGCTCCGCCGGTTCGCTTGGGCTTTCCTCGACGGGGGAGCCGGGCCTGCTTTGGCTCCGTCTTGAGCCGGGGGGGGGGGGGAGAGACGGGAGGGCCCTTTGCGGCGCTTGGCGGGTCGGGCGATGGCGCCGTCGGGTTGGGCTCGCAGGGGGGGGAATCCCGGGCGAGAAGCGGAGAGGGGACTACACATCCCATCGGCTCCTCTTCGCTTGGCCATTGCAGCCGGGGAGCGCCCGGATGGAGCGAAGGGGCCGGTGGGTGGTGGGAACGGACGGCGGGACCCCCCCTCGCCTTTTTCCCCCTGCACCCGCCCCGTCTGATCCGTTTTCCTGCAAACCCCCTGCACGACCCCCCCCCCCGCCTTTCCTCCCCGCTCTCCTCCCCCTCCCCCCTGGCGATCCAGCCTTCGGGCAACGGGCGTCCCTCGTCCCGGGATCGGGCTGCCGTCGGGGGGGGGGGCGGCTCTGCTGCATGACTGCCGTTGCCTTGCAGCTGTCGGCGGGCGGCACGACGGCCTGGCGGGAGGAGCTGAGCCCGAGGGCGGAAGGAGTGTCGGCGGCGTCGCGGCTGATTTATTTATTCTTTTATTTTATTTTAATTCCATTTATATGCGCACCGACGGCGAGCAGGCGCGGCAAAAGTGGGCCCGGATGGTGCACCACGAGGAACGGCGAGGAGGCGGCGGCGGAGGATGGCGTGCTGACAATGAGCCGCCCAAGAAAGTGCCGCCCAACAGCTGCTTCGGCCACAAGATCGACCGCATCGGCTCCGTAAGCGGCCTTGGCTGCAATAAGGTCGACGACCATGATTAAGGGGGAAGGAGGTAAAAAAGACAAAACCACAAAACGTCGAGGCTTTCAGCTCAGGGGTATCCGAAGCAGAAAACCAGATTCAGTCACAGCTTTGTGCCATACAGTATCAACCTTCTGAACTCTAAAGCTTCCTCCTCCCGTTATGTATTTCATAATAATAATACTAATACTAATAATAATACTAATAATACTAATAATAATACTAATAATAATGTAGCAGTAGTAGTAATAGTAATAATAAAGTTGGAAGGGACCTTGGAGGTCATCTAGTCCAACCCCCTGCTCAGGCAGGAAACCCTATACCATTTTAGACAAATGGCTGTCCGGTCTCTTCTTAAAAACTTCCAGTGTTGGAGAATTCACAGCTTCTGGAGGCAGGTTGTTCCCCTGGTTAATTGTCCTCACTGTCAGGAAGTTTCTCCTTATTTCCAGGTTGCTTCTCTCCTTGATGAGTTTCCATCCGTTGCTTCTTGTCCATTCAAGATGGACAGTGATTAATATTTATATGTTACTTATATGTAAGGGTGTAGGTCTATACATATGTTGTATATAGTATGCTTAAATGTGTGTTATGTAGGTGTACACTTTGAGAGCAAGCAACTAAATTTCATTTTTAATGTGTGCCATTGTGCTCACAGTAAAAAAATGACAATAAAGCTTTATCTATCTGTCTATAGCTATCTATCTATCATCTATCTATCTATCTATCTATCTATCCTATCTATCTATCCTATCTATCTATCTATCTATCTATCTATCTATCTATCTATCTATCTATCTATCTATCTATCTATCTATCTATCTATCCTATCTATCCTATCTATCTATCCTATCTATCTATCCTATCTATCTATCCTATCTATCTATCTATCTATCTATCTATCTATCTATCTATCTATCTATCTATCTATCTATCTATCTATCTATCTATCTATCTATCTATCTATTTGCGAGTTAGGGTTAGGTTTAGGTTAGTGATGGGAGGGGCACTGAAAAGACCTGGGGGGTGGAGGGGGCTGAGTGTTCAGACAATGTGATTTTTCCCTGTTTCCCGAATCTGTTTTCAGGGTTCGCACACAATTTATTTACAGGCAGTTCTCAATATCTCGTCCGCAATGGAGTCCAAAACTGTCCAAAACTTCCTTTGCTAAGTGAGACATTTATGTTAAGGTGAATTTGGCCCCATTTTACGACCTTTTGTGCCGCAGTTGTTAAGTTAGTAAGGCGGTGAGTCTGGCTTCCCCATGGGCTTTCCGTGTCAAAGAAGGTCAAGGAAGCGGACCCCATGGGCCTCGGGACACTGCGACCGTCGTAAATAGGAGTCACTGGCCAAGCGTCTAAATTCGGATCGCCTGACCGTGATCAAACTGCCTGGGGGTTAAGTGTGGGGGGAAAATGGTGTTTTTTCCCCCAGTGTTGTTGTAACTTAGAACGGTCACTAAGTGAACTGCTGTAATTTCAGCATTACCTCTGTTTGTTATTTATTTGCTTGTTTATTTATTAAATTTATTCGCTGCCCATCTCCTTGCGAAAGGATTCTGGGACAATGGGACTGTAAAATAATGAAGTCACTTAAGGTTTGCCCGGCCGTAAAGCTGGAAGGAATCCAAGCTAGGCATGTTGGGAAGTAGCTGTTAACCGACCTGGGTTAAGTGTGTTGTGTGAATGGAGCCTGGGAGTGCGTTATGTTCCATCCAGCTCTGGATGGTCCATTATCCTACCTTGCTTGTAGATGATAGTATTGCAATAGGGAGAGAGACGTTGGTGTGTCAAACGATGGACTGTGTAGTTTTTGAGCTACAGAGTGTTTTTCTCGTGCAATTGTTAAAACCCGCTGGGAATGCTGGGAGTTGAAGTCTTGAACAACTGGAAGGATTCAAGTTGTGGAAGCTGGGCAACTTTAAGATGGGTGGACTTCACCTCCCAGAATTCCCCAGCCAGCACAGCTTTAACTTTCCCCTTTTTCTTCCTTATTTATGAAATTTATTTGCTGCCCATCTTGTATCCAACAACTCCGGCTGGCTTACCAGTATAAAAATATGAAAGCAAACAAAATGTTTTGGCCCAGCGGAGGAAAAGGAACATTGAGAAGGAACCCCAATTCGTCTGTTTCCGGAGCTGAATAGCTGTGCGAGCTGCCAATCCTGATTTTAGTGTGTAAAAACTCTGGCTAGAATGAGCTGAAGTAAGGAGACGGGGTGGCTGCGTTCACATGATACACTGACCCGGGTTATATAAACACTCTGTTGCCGGCACTTCTCCAGTTGTTTGAGTGACAGGTTTAGAGACTGACAGCCGAGTTTTCTCTGTACACATTTCTGCACAGGTAGTCCTTGGCTTACGACGGTTCATTTAGTGACGGTTCTAAGTTTACAAAAAAAAAAAAAGTAACTTAGGATCATTTTTCTCCTAACCCCTGAAGTCTAATTAAAGATGTTTAAATTAAGATGAACATTTCACAAGTAGTCCTCAACTTACAACAATTCGTTTACCATTGACAGTACAGTGGCATTGAAAAAAGGGCCTTATGACCGTATCTCACACTTACAACCGTTGCAGCAATTCAGAATTCAGTCCCCTAGCCACTGACTCGTGTTTATGACGGTTGCAGTGTCCCGGGGTCGCGTGATCCCCTTTTGCGACCGTCTAACAATTGAAGTCAACAGGGAATCCAGATTCGCTTAACAACTGCATCACTAATTTAGCCACAGATTAACAAATGTGGAAAGAAATGTTGTAAAATGGAGAAAAATTCACTGAAGAAATGTCTCACTTAGCAACAGAAATTTGGGGCTCAGACGTGTACAGGATTTGTGAGCAAATAGTGTGCTTTGCCACAAGTTGTTTTCCTTCCAATCCTTCAGGCGCCGAACGACAAAGTTAAATCCGCTCCTCTCGTCCCACCGGTTTTTATTAATTTTTTAAAATTTATGTACCGCTCATCCCGGTCAGCCTGCAAGCCTCGTTAAAAACAAGGTGCAAAGCATTAAATATTAAAATCAGAGATTATGAAATAAGGTGTTTTTTTAAAAAAAAAAATTTAAAAGCCAATTTTAAGATAGAACACACATTTCTCTTCGAATTGAAGGCCGGGAGCTCTGCAGCTGGCAGAGCCAATATGCAAGTTATTTTATAGCCTGTTCAATCTTGCTAGGCAAAACCGCTGCCAGTTTTGCACCAAAACTCTCGATTCTCCCCAAAGATCCTTAAAGGGAAGCCGATAAAATTTCTCCAGGGCTGGAAGACTCAGTAAGAAGGGCTTCCCACCCCAGAATTTGGGGTCCCAGATACTTTTTCGAGCAATGTCTCGAATCCCAAACCACAACTGTGCGACAGGGTGGCGCAATTATTATTTTTTTCACCCCTTAAAAACAACCTTCTGATTTGGCCTCCACCTGTTTCTGGCTAAATGAGGCAGTGGGCATAATTATAGTTGTCGGCCTGGTTAGCTTTCTAACCAGCCAGCTGGAAAAAGTTTATTTCTCAATTTAAAATAAAATACGTATAAATATATGCAGACGGCTTTGCGAGAGCTTCTTGCACATCTGCTGCATAGCAGAGATGGCTCCAGCCCCAAATCGGCGTGAGAGAAAAAAAAAACCCTAAACAAACGAGGACTGATCCCAGCATGAAAATGTCTTATTGGCTGCATTTCTTTTATTAATTGTTTATTTTAAGCGTTTGCCTGCCAGGCTTCCCGCCTAGATTCTCCCATCATCCTCAGATAATGCCGTTGTGCATGATGGGAAGGGTGATCAAGGATATTAAGCAGATCCGGAAATCCTGCAGTGCAGATTTACTTCCAGTAAAACTCCCACTAGGCAGAGATTAGGAATACAGGTAGTCCTCGCCTTACGACCGCAATGGAGCCCAAAACGTATGTTACTAAGCGAGACATTTGTTAAAGTAAGTTCTGCCCCCATTGGACGATCTTTCTTGCCGCTGTCCTTCGACAGGTGACTCTTGCCTGCTTTTGCGACTTTTTTGCAATGGTTTTTAAGTGAAGCGTGCAATTGCTAAGCGAATCCGGCTTTAATCTGGGCGAATGAGATCTGTTGTTTCAAGGATTCCAAGTTCCAATTAATCAGAATAGAGCTAGAAGGGGCCTTGGAGGTCATCTAGCCCAACCCCTTGCTCCAGCAGGACACCCTATATTATTTCAGTCCAGTCTCTTCTTAAAAACCTCCAGTGATGAAGCACCTACAAAACTTCTGGTGGCAAGCTGTTCCACTGGTTAACTGTCCACCCTGTTAGGAAGTTTCTCCTGAATTCCAGGTTGCTTCTCTCCTTGTTGGAAGCTCTTTGTGACTATTTTGATGCTTTTCTTCCAGGTCATTGAAGGGACACCCCACCCCATCCGCAAACATTTCTGGACATCCCCTGCAATTCATCCAGGGCCCCATTGGCGGGACCCCAGAGCCACACAGCCTGTCTCCTGTTGGTACGAAGACTTGAAGCAGAACCGGCCATTTTTGAGTGGGAGGGGTCTGGGTAGGGTTGGATTGAGTTTTGCGCCCCCCAATCTTCCTATCTTCCCTAATATATACATAGACGCCATATATATCAATAGATACAAACACACCCAACACAAAAACACACCCGCCCACAACTTCTTCCCCGCGACAAAGGACCGTTTCGGGAGACTGAGTAAACCAGCTGCGTATGCCATCCAAATTGCTGTTTGTACATTTGTGTCACGCATAAATGTGTTGTTCATAAAGAGATATTTATAAAAAATATTTTATTTATGTAAACTAAATGAAAAGGGGCCGAGCATTGTAACTTTTTTTTCCCCCCTCTCAACCTGAATCGTCGGAAGAAAAGAAAAGAAAGGAAAAAAATCACGGACGATTGCGTTTTAATCGGACGCCATCTTTCTTTCCGAAATGGGTGGTTTGAACAAGGCGTTTAGCTACCGCGGATAAAAGTAAATGTATTTGTAAAGAAATCGCAGGCTATCTACCAAAGGTTTAAAAGAACCCAAATGCGCCGTTTTTGTCACTTTTATCAGAATTTCAAACCACTTTTCCAAAATGTCCTCATAATTAAACTTGCTAGTCTGGAGGTGATTTTTGTTTTGTTTTTTTTTCGTAACGCTACGGCAGCATCGAGTAATTTCTCTGAGAGCTGGTGAATATGGTCCTCTTTGAATGACCTTGGCTCTTCTTTAAAGCTCAAGGGTCCAATCTAAATACAGGTAGTCCTTGACCTACGACCACAAGGGAGCCCAAAATTTCTGTCGTTAAGTGAGACATCTGCTAAGTGAGTTTTGCCCCACTTTTTCCTGCCACAGTGGCTAAGTGGATCACTGCAGCTGATAGGTTAGTGACCAGTTGTGAACAGCTGGCTTCCCCGTCGACTTTGCTCGACAGAAGTTCACAAAAGGGGATCACGTGACTGGCACAGAGCAGCAGTCATAAATTTGAAAAGGTGGCCAAGAAGCTGAATTTCGATCACGTGGGGAGCAGGCCGTAACTGTGGAAAATGGTCATAAGTCACTTTTTTCAGTGCCGCTGTAACTTTGGACAGTCAGTAAGTGAACTGTTTTAAGTCAAGGACTACCTATTGCTTACAACAGGGTTTCCCCAACATGGCAACTTTAAGTGAGGTTTGCTCCCTGTTTATGTACAGGAGCTTTCCCTGCCAGCGTTGACGGGGGTGTGTGGATTTCTCCTGGTAGTTCCTTGATTAGGGTATTATTTTCACTGGTTTGTTTGTCTGGGGTTAATTCCTGCTTATCTGGGCATCGGCTCTCCAAGACAACAACCCAGCTCAGACAGCACCAAGGACCCCACAGTCCTCCTCCTCTCCACAAGCCCCCCTCCCTTCTAGCACTGATGATGCTCCCTAGTTGGGTCGTGAAACGTCTGCAGGAAAACAACAAAGCTCAGAGAGCACCAAGGACCCCACAGTCCTCCTCCTCCTCCTCCTTGCTACACATGCCATTCCCTTCTAGCACTGATGACGTTGCCTAGTTGGGTCATGAAACGTCTGCAAGAAAACCACCCAGCTCCAAGAGCACCAAGGACCCCACAGTTCAACCCTGAGCTACAAATACTCTCTTCTTTTGCTATCCGTCCATCCATCCAATTGACAAGACCACCCATCTCATATGGCCGACTCAGGCTGCTTGCAATTAAAACAATTCCTGGCTGGCTCAGGAATTCTGGGAGTTGAAGTCCACCAGTTATAAAAGAGCCAAAAGGCTGCAACACCAGATGCCCCTCACTTACGATTGCCTTGCTCAGCAAAGGGAATTCTCAACTGTACAGGTAGTCCTCAAGTTATAACAGTTCGCTTAGGGGCCGTTCAAAGTTACAATGGCACTGAAAAAAGTGACTTTTTTCAGCTTTTCATACTTATGACCGTTGCAGCATCCCCCACGGTCACGTGATTTACATTCGGACGCTTGACAACTGACTCACATTTATGACGGTTGCAGCATCCCAGGGTCACCTGATCCCCTTTTGTGACCTTCTGACAAACAAAAGTCAAGGGAGAAGCCAGATTCGCTTAATGACTGTTGTTACGAATTTTTTTAACAACTGCAGCAATTCGCCTAACGAAAGGTCATAAAAATGGGGCAAAACTCACTTCACAAATTTCTCACTTAGCAACATCCATTTTGGGCTCGATTGGGGTCATAAGCTGAAGACTTACCTGTACTCATAAGTCGAGGACTAGCTGTAAATGGTTGAGCGGGGCTGGCATTTTCAAAACACCTTGAACACGGATAGTCCTTAGAAAACTAGCAGAAGTGACCCTGGCAATGAAAGTCGTTAAGTCGTGACGGTCATAAAGCAGGCCGCTGCAGAACCTGCCTGATTTTATGAGCTTTTTTTGGGGGGGGGAGGGCCCATTAAGGAAATGCAACAGTTGTTATGCAGACCGCGGTTTGTTTTGAGAAAACCTTGTCAATCACGGCCACATTCCCTCAGGATGCTGCAAACAGCTGTTAATGCAGGCCGGCTGCCATGCACTCGAGACGCTAAGCGACCGGCCGTAAGGTGAGGACTACCTGTATCTGAACAGGTGACTGGATGGGGGGAACCCTGGGCTGACAACGGGGGGGGGGGAATGTTTCGGGCTGCCTGGAGAAGATCAGGAAGGAGAGAGAGCACCGCCCACCGGAGGCCCTTCGCTTCTGTACGCAGCGCCCAAATCCAGATGTATTTTGCTGAAAAAAACCAACCCACACAAGCTCACCACGGGGTGAAGTTTCAGGGGTGACTCATTTTTTTTAATAGAAAACAATCCTTCGGATCAAGTCACCTTGCGCGAGTCTGTAACAGGTATCAAATATTAAAAAAAAACAAAAAAAGCTGAAATGTTCCAAACCGTCTGAAGAAATGTACAAAAGGTGTGTGTGTGTGTGTGTGTGTGTGTGTGCGTGTGTGTGTGAAAGACAACTAGAAAGGAATTCAAGTTCTCAGCCTCCGAAAGGACCTCTCCTCCGTTGCCCAAACTAAGGGTTCTGGATCAGAAAAGGATGGGTGGGCGGGAAGGATCTTAGTTGGATCTCCCCGGCGCCCCACGTGCCACCTTCAAGGAGCTGCAGCAAGGAGCAAACTGGTAGCGCAGAACACGAGGCGGAGAGGATAATGAGGGAGGAACGGGGCGCTATTTATTTGGTCAGCCCTGCCTTTTGGTGGTCCAAGGTACAGAAGTGGGGCTGGATAGGTTGAAATAGCAGCTTTTTTCACCACCACCCCCTCCTCGGCGTCAAGGGAGGGACCCGAGCTGCCACAGGTAGGAGCGACTGGGCTTCAAAGGAGAGCCTGACAGATGGTGAGTAAACATGCCCGGCGCCCGCCAGCGTGAGGTAGAGTAGGGGTCCCCAACTCCTGGGCTGTGGACCAGTTATTTACCGGGCCGTGGCCCATTCAAAACCGGGCAACAGAATGGATGGGCGAGCGCACGAATGCAGCTCCAATTGCGCGAGAGGCGGGCGCTCGTACCTGTGGCTCGTGCAAAGGGAGCCGAACTCACGCTCGCCCGCCGCTTGCCCAGAACCGTCCCCTCTTCTCTCCCCCACCCCTGCTGCTTGCTGGAACGGTTGGGGACCACTGAGGTAGACAGTTGACTTCGAAGATCAAGGCCAAAGAGATGAAGAACGAGCAGCGAAGGCAGGGATGTCACATGCTCCCTCTGGCCTTTGGCCGGAAAACCCGACCTCCCAACCCTGCCCCGCCCCGCCACCACACGGGGAAGCGCGCTGCTGCCAAGGAACAAAACTCCTAGTGGGAGCAACCCCAAAGGGTGGCCATCTGACCCTCCAAATACAGGGAAACCCCCACACACACCAAAGTCCTAACGCAAAGCTCTGGGAGACAACGTTGGCAGTGTCGAGTGGCTCAGAAGCTGATGGAAGGGGGTTGTGGGGAGGGGGGGAGGAGGAAGCAGGCAGACCATAGAGGCCAGGAACCCCTTTCCTCCAGAGTCACTGAGGGCCTTCGGCAACTGCCCCCCAACCCACCCCCGGCAGCAGCTCTGGGCACTAGTGGCGACTGGAGACCAGCCCTTTGGCCTTGGAGACCTTCTTGGTGGGTTGCCTCTGCTCTGCGTGAGGACACTCCCGCTCGGCCAGCTGCTGGTCCATGTCTTGGGTAGAAGAGGAGGAGGACGCGGTGGCCTTCAAGGTCTTCTTGATGTTCAGGACCTGGAAGGGAAAGCAAAAGCAGGGACGCTGGGAGCAAGCCACGTTTCTCTGAAGGAGAACCACCGCCAGGCCCCTCCATCCCTTCGACCCAGGTGACAGAGGGCAGAGAGACCTGGCCAGTCATGATGGGCCTCCTCACTTTCAGACGGAGAAGGCAACAGACCTCACCTGCCCCGACCCTCGGCAGGTAGTCCTCAACTTACGGCCAGCCCCTTAGCGACTTGTTCCAAGTTACAGTTAGTCCGCGACCGTTAAGACCACAACGGAGCCCAAAAGGCCTCTTGCAAGTGTGAGACAGCTGTCGAGTGAGTTTTGCCCCGTTTTACGACCTTTCTTGCCACCGTTGTTAAGTGAGTCGCTTGCAGCTGTTAAGTGAGCAACCCGGTTCTTAAGTGAATCCGGCTTCCCCCATTGACTTTGCCGGTCAGAACGTCACAAATGGGGATCACGTGACACCCCCCCAGGGGACACTGCAACTGTCGTAAATACACGCCGGTTGCCAAGGCTCTGAATTCTGATCACACGACCACAGGGACGCTGCAACGGTCATTAAGTGCAAAAAACGGTCAGGAGTCCCTTTTTCCACTACCGTGGTAACTTTGCTCACTAAAGGAATGGTTGTAAGTCGAGAACTACCTGCATGGAAGGAATGGAGCATAAACCGGCAAAAAAAAAACAACCAAGCAGCGCAAGAGCCAGGAGGTGGGTCTACTCGGCAGCTTTGGATGTTTTACAGAGAGAGATAATAATAATAATAGTTGGAAGGGACCTTGGAGGTCATCTAGCCCAACCCCCTGCTCAGGCAGCAAAGCCTACACCATTTCGGACAAATGCCTGTCCAGTCTCTTCTTAAAAACTTCCAGTGTTGGAGCATTCACCGCTTCTGGAGGCAAGGAGTTCCACTGGTTAATTCTTCTAACAGTCTGGAAGTTTCTCCACAGTTCCAGGTTGCTTCAGGAAGCCAAAGATAAGCCACCTTCCTTTATATTTGGGCATAGCGCCACCTTCTGGGACACAGGAGTCAAAACTCTCTTTATGGTGGGGGGGGGGAAAAACCCGAAAGGCCCACAGTATTTTCCTGACCCCTTTCCCCCTCCCGAATCTATCCCGCTCCTACAATCAGCAGCAAGGGAAGAAATCTGCCTGTGAAGTTATATTTTATTACCAATCATTTCAGGATAGGATTGCCAGGGAAACCGTAGTGAAGTTTAGGAGTCGTGGTGGCGCAGGGGTCAGAACCACAGCATTGCAGGCTCACTCACTGCTCACCCCGGTTCGATGCTGACCGGGTTCAAGGCCGACTCGGCCTTCCATCCTTCCGAGGTCGGTAAAAAGTGGACCCAGATTGGTTTGTTTCTTTTTGTTGTTGTTGTTGTTTTGGGGGGGGCGCTACAGGCTGACTCCGTAAACTGCTTAGAGAGGGCTGTAAAGCACTGTGAAGCGGTATATAAGTCTATTGCTATCTTCCTTCCTTCCTCCCTCCCTTTTGTGGTGGCAGTGGTTAGAATTCAGCATTGCAGGCTGACTCTGCCCACTGCCAGCAGTTCGATCCTGACCGGCTCAAGGCTGACTCAGCCTTCCATTCTTCCGAGGTGGTTTAGAGAGGGCTGTAAAAGACTCTGAAGTAGTATATAAGTTTATTGCTATCTTCCTTCCTTTCTCCCTCCCTCCCTCTCTTCTTCCTTGCATCCTCCTTCGTTCCTTCCTTCCTTTGAGCCATGGTGGTGCAGTAGTTAGACTGCAGCATTGCAGGCTGACTCTGCCCACTGCCAGCAGTTCGATCCTGACCGGCTCAAGGTCGACTCAGCCTTCCATCCTTCTGAGGTGGTTTAGAGAGGGCTGTAAAGGACTCTGAAGTAGTATATAAGTTTATTGCTATCTTCCTTCCTTCCTTTCCTTCCTCCCTCCCTCTCTTTTTCCTTGCATCCTCCTTCGTTCCTTCCTTCGAGCCATGGTGGTGCAGTGGTTAGACTGCAGCATTGCAGGCTGACTCTGCCCACTGCCAGCAGTTCGATCCTGACCAGCTCAAGATTGACTCAGCCTTCCATCTTTCCAAGGTCGGTAAAATGTGGACCCAGATTGCTGGGGGCAACAGGCTGACTCTGTAAACCGCTTAGAGAGGGGCTGTAAAGCTCCGGGAAGCGGTATACAAGTCTAGGTGCTATTGCTATTGTTATTATTAAATATATTCTAAATAAAACAGCTCCCCCAGGAAAGTCAGGGCGAGAGCTGGGCTAGGTATACAGGCCCCAGGAGGTGGAGGAAATGAAGGGCAGCATTAAGATGACCACCGAGCGATTAATTAACATATTGTTTGTGATAACTATTATCCATTGTTTTTTGTTAAACCCATGAACCCAGACATGGTGCTGTTTGCTAAATATTGAGAATGTTATTTGGGAAAAACCCTAACCCCAACCCTAATCCTAACCCTAACCCAGATCCCAAACCCCAACCCCACCTCATTCCTAATCCTATAAAAGCTAATAAAATTTAAGAAAGAAGGGAAAAGGTAAACTGGGCATTGGGTCAGCATGATTTTCAGCCGATGTCTCTTTCTTTCTGGGGGGAAATAACCCATGGAAGCGACGATGAGCCTAATTTTTCGAAGCACAGACTGTCCTCGAATTACGGTCACAGTTGTGCCCCAGGTTTCTGGGGTGAAATGAGCTTTGCCCCATTTTACAACATTTCTTGCCACGTAAGTTGTTAAGCTATTAACACGGTGTCAACGCTGCTAACATTGGATGTTTTTGCATTGACAACAGATGGAGATGCAACCTTTTTATTCTTTTGCTTTTGCTCTTAGAGTTAACAGTTAGATGATGCTGGGGTGGGGAGGAACGTGCATGAGAATTTAGCTAGACATAACAATACTGAACCTAGTGTGAGAACCAAGGTTATTGAAATAAGAGATGATAAAGAATCAGAGGGGAAGTGAGGGAAGCCCACATTTCAAACTAACTGGGGAATGTGATTTATGACTGTTAATTGGAGGAGGGAATTGTGCTTTGATACTATGTGCTCAGGGGAGGAGAATTCAGATTTTGGCTTCGACCGTGTACGTGCCGATGCTATGCTACTCGAATAAAGATTCCTTAAGGTACACAATGCCTCAAAGTTCTTTTGAAGAGTTTCATCTGTCGGAACCATGACACACGGTTGTTAAGCGAATCTGCCTTTCCCCTTGATTTGCTCGTCCGAAGGCCGCAAAAGGGGATCCCACGACCCCAGGACACGGCAACCGTCGCAAGTATGAACCAGTTGCCAAGCGTCTGAATTCTGATCAGCTGACCGTGGGGGATGATGCTGCGAGAGTTGCAAGCCCGAGAGTCGTAAGCATGAAAAACGGTCGTCTTTTTTTTTTTTTTAGGGCCGTTGTAATTTTGAATGGTAGCAGGCGGCTGCACGGAGGGCCATACCAACATCTGGGATCACGCCCCCGCTGTCTCCAAGCGGTAGCGTGCTCCGACCTTCCGGTTGATACCCATTTATCCAGGGGTGAGGGAGATCGGGTCCCTGAGCTTAGGCTGGTGTATTTCAGTGCCAGATCCATGGTGAACAAAGCTCCCCTCGTCCAAGATCTGATCAAGGAGGAACGCGCGGAACTGGCATGCATTACGGAAACCTGGTTGGGCCCAGAGGGAGGTGTCCCTCTGAGCTTTGCCCTCCAGGTTTGTGTGCTACACCGGCCGCGGGCTCAGGGTAGGGGCAGGGGTGTGGCGGTGGTTATAAGGGAGACCTTATACCCGCGGGAGACCAGTCGTACAGATTGGTGGGAGTGAGTTGCTCCTCCTGAGGTGTGGCTCTGAAGCTCAGTTGGGCTTGTTGCTGACATACCTGGTGCCCAGCTGTGTTGAACCGGCCCTGCCCGGGCTTCTCGACACCCTTTCAGGGCTGGTGGTTGAATTCCCCAGACTTATGGTTCTGGGTGATTTCAACCTTCCATCCCTGGGCGGGTCATCAGAGTTAGCTCGGGAGTTCATGGCCTCCATGACGGCCATGGACCTGACCCAGATAATTCAGGGTCCGACCCATGGAAGGGGTCACACTCTCGACCTGGTTTTCCTATCTGGGCAATGGCTTGATGATCTGGGAGGGGGCTCGCCAAATATTGTCCCCCTGTCATGGTCTGATCATCACCTCCTACGGCTGGTCTTCCAATATGCTACCCCTCGCTGCTGGGCTGCGGAGCCGACCAGGTGGTTCCGCTCCAGGTGCCTGATGGATCCAGAACGGTTCCAGACAGCGCTTGGGTCTATACCTATCTCCCTCACTCACAGCCCGGCCGATGCCTTGGTGGAGGCTTGGGAGAGGGCCGCCACCGAGGCACTTGACCGTGTTGTACCCTTGCGACCCCTGACCCGGCGCAGATCTCGATGGGCTCCATGGTTTTCTGTGGAGCTACGGGAGATGAAGCGTCGGAGATGGAGTCTGGAGAGCTGTTGGAGATCCAGCCGATCTGAATCTGACCGATTGCGACTAAGATATTTTATTAGGTGTTATCTCGCAGTGATGAGGATGGCGAAGTCTAATCACTTCACGGCCCTCATCGCGTCCGCAGATAATCGCCCGGCCGCCCTGTTTATGGTAACTCATTCCCTCCTTAATCAGGAGGTGAGGGAGGAGCCCTTACAGGGGCGGGCCGAGGAGTTCAGCCAGCATCTGGCGGACAAAATTGCTCAGATTCGGACCGGTTTGGACTCTGACTGGGCAGAGTCTGACGGGGAGGAATCAAGCGGTCTTGAGAGTTGTATTATCTGGACTAAGTTTGATCCTGTGACTCCCAAGGAGGTGGACAGGATTATGGGGAGGCTGAACTCTACCACCTGTTTATTGGACCCGTGCCCCTCCTGGCTGGTTTATTCAGCTCGGGAGGAGACACGAGGCTGGTTCCAGGCAGTGATATCTGCCTCTTTTGAGTGAGGGTGTCTTTCCTGCCGCCTTGAAGCAGGCGATGGTGAGACCCCTTCTCAAGAAGCCTGCCCTGGACCCAGTCATTCTGAATAACTATCGTCCGGTCTCCAACCTCCGCTTTTTGGCGAAGGTTGTTGAGAGTGTGGTAGCGCATCAGCTTCCTCTGTTCCTGGAGGAAACTGATTATCTGGACCCGTACCAATCGGGTTTCAGGCCCGGGTACAGCACGGAGACGGCATTGGTCGCACTGATGAATGATCTCTGGCGGGCTCGGGACAGGGGTTGTTCCTCTGTCCTAGTCCTTTTAGATCTCTCAGCGGCTTTTGATACCATCGACCATAGTATCCTGCTGCGACGTCTCAGGGGGTTGGGAGTGGGGGGCACTGTTTTACGGTGTTTCTCCTCCTACCTCCTGGGCCGTTCGCAGTCGGTGTTGACGGGAGGGCAGAGGTCCGCCCCGAGGTCTCTCGTTTGTGGAGTTCCTAAGGGGTCGGTTCTCTCCCCTCCTGTTCAACATCTATATGAAGCCGCTGGGTGAGATCATTCGTGGTTTCAGGGTGGGGTATCATCAGTACGCTGATGATACCCAACTTTTTCTTTCCACCCCGAACCAACTCAGTGATGCCCTCGACGTGATGTCCCGTTGCCTGGAGGCAGTTCGGGTTTGGATGGGGAGAAACAGGCTCCGACTCAATCCTGCCAAGACTGAGTGGCTGTGCGTATCGGCATCTCGAGTGAATCACTCTTCTCCATCTTTAATGATGGGGGGGTGAGGTGTTACCCCCCCCCCGTCGATAGGGCTCGTAACTTGGGCGTCCTCCTGGATTCACGGCTCAGTTTGGAAGATCATATAGGTGCCGTGACCAGGGGGGCTTTTGCCCAGGTTCGCCTGGTGCGCCAGTTGCGGCCCTATCTGGACCGGGATGCCTTGCGCACGGTCACTCATGCGCTCGTGACCTCCCGGTTAGACTACTGCAATGCTCTCTACATGGGGCTGCCCTTGAGGACCACTCGGAGGCTTCAGCTGATGCAGAATGCAGCCACGCGAGTAGTAATGGGAGTGTCCCGATACTCTCATGTAACACCTCTTCTCCGTGAGCTGCACTGGCTTCCAGTTGCCCTCCGGGTGAGATTCAAGGTGCTGGTGATGACCTATAAAGCCCTAAGTGGCTTGGGTCCGTATTACCTTAGGGAACACCTGCTACCAGCATCAGCTTCCCATCGTCCTGTGCGTGCCCACAGGGAGGGCCTCCTTAGGGTTCTGCCAGTTAGAGATTGCTGGCGGGTGATTCCCAGGGGGAGGGCGTTCTCTGTGAGTGCGCCCACCCTTTGGAACGAACTGCCGATGGAGCTTCGGACTGCCCCCAACCTTCACTCTTTTCGCCGGGACTTAAAAACCTGGTTGTTTGAATTGTCTGGCCTGGACTGAGGGATTTTAAATTTTAAAGTATTTAATTAAATTATATTAAATTATATTAAATTAATTTTAAAATTTCAATTTTATTGTTATTATGAATTGTGGGCCTGTACTAATTTAATGCCATTTTATTCTCTTTTTGTACTGTTTTAACTGCCCTGTGAACCACCCTGAGTCCTTCGGGAATAGGGCGGTATATAAATCCAACTAATAAATAAATAAGTAAGTAAATAAATAAATAAATAAAATGAACTGTTGTAAATCAAGGACTGCCTGTGTGTAAAGAATTGTCCCCGTTTTTTAGGATGCTCCACCCAAGTTAGGCGTTTCCCGAATTTCTGACATGCTGAGATTGCCCCCAGGCTTCTAGGATAGGAGGTGAAGGAAGTGAGGCGAGGGGGCGAGCGGAAGTTGAGAAGCACTTGTGCGACGACGTCTCAAAAAAATGGAGGTTCTTGTTCACTTTCCTGAGGGGAATCATCCACCTAGCAATAGCAATAGCCCTGAGACTTATATACCACCCCACAGTGCTTTGCATTCGTCTCTAAGTAGTTCACAAATCCGGGTCCTCATTTTACCGACCTCGGAAGGATGGAAGGCTGAGTCAACCTTGAGTCGGTCAGGATCGAACTGCTGGCAGCCGGCAGAATTAGCCTGCAATACTGCATTCTAACCACTGAGCCACCACAGAAGGGAGGGAGGAAAAATAGCATGTAGACTTATATACCACTTCATAGTGCTTCACAGTCGTCTCTGAGTGATTTACAGAGTCAGCATCTTGCCCCTCACTCAACAATCTGGATCCTAATTTTACCAACCTCAGAAGGAGGGAAGGCTGAGTTGACGACCTTGAGCCAGTCAGGATCGAACTCCTGGCAGTGGGCACTTTGCCTGCAACGCTGCATTCTTAACCACTGCGCCACCACAGTTCGTGCCTACCTCAGAAATCCTCTTTGCTACGGTGGCGCAGTGGCTAAGAATGCAACCATCTGGGTCCTCGTTTTACCGACCTGGGAAATGAGGGAAGGCAGAGTCACCTGGAGCCAGTGAAAAATCGAACTGCTGGAAGTCGGCAGAATTAGCCTGCAATGTTGCATCCTGACCACTGCGCCACCCCGGCTCTTGTGAGGCGCCTACCTCCGTCTCCACCTGTTGCTGAGTTCGGTTGTGGTTCTCCTTGTACTGGTTGGCTCTGAGGACCTGTTGTTCGATTCCTAACAGGACAGCCTCACACCCGTCGCACCTGCCGACACAAAAACTTCCCACAGTTAAGGAGAAGGGAAGGGAGGAGCGGAAAAGGCAGCCATGCTGCCTAAACTGGGGACAGGAGAGACCCACACACACACCTGTTGGACCAGAGGGAGGGAGAGAGGTAGGCTGGAGGGAGGGAGGCTGGGAAGGAGAGAGGGAGCCTGGAGGGAGGAGGGAGGGAGAATGGAGGGTGGGAGGAAGGCTGGAGGGAGGGAGGGAAGGAGGGAGGCTGGGAGGGAGGGAGGCGGGAGAGAGGGAAGAGGCTGGGAGGGAGGGAGGCTGGAGGGAGGGAAGGAGGGAGGGAGGCTGGAGGGAGGGAAGGAGGGAGGGAGGGAAGGAGGGAGAGAGGCAGGAGGGAGGCGGGAGAGAGGAAAGGAGGGAGAGGCTGGAGGGAGGGAGGGAGGCTGGAGGGAGGGAGGGAGGCGGGAGAGAGGGAGGGGCAGAACTCACCACTCATTGAGGGTTTTAATGATGTTGCTGATGTCCTTCCTTTGGATGTCCCGCCCGATGCAGAAATCCACTTCTAGCACTTGGTTCCGTTGATCCAGTTTGCCTTGGATGATGTCAGTGTAAACGGCTTCAATAATCAGGTCCTCCAGCTCCCGGAGGTTGCGCATGTCCAGGTCTTTCAGCAGCACCGAATAAGGGATGCACTGGGGAGGGGGAGGGGGGCAGGGGAGAGAGGGAAGGTCGGAAGGGAAGCCACTGCCCAGATGAGGCATAGCAGCAGCACTTAAGACTTATACAGGCAGCCCTCGACGTACGACTGTTCGTTTAGTGACTTCACTTATCAACTGCAGTGGCTTACTTAATGACTGGGGCAAGGAAGCTGGTAGATTGGGGCAAGACTCATTTCACAACTGTCTCACTTAACAACAGAAATTTGGGGCTCCATTGTGGCCGTAAGACGAGGACTACCTGTAAACCCGCTCCACAAGGCCTTGCAGCCCTGTCTGAGTGGTTTACACAGCCAGCGTCTTGCCCGCCCCCCAACAACCTGGGTCCTCATTTTACCGACCTCGGAAGGACGGAAGGCTGAGTCGACCTGGAGGCATAGCCCAGGGGTAGGCAACCTGGGCTCTTTTATGACTGGTGGACTACAACTCCCAGAATGCCTCAGCCAGCGTGGGGGAACTATGGCCCCTTCATGACTTGTGGACTTCAACTCCCAGAATGCCTCAGCCAGCGTGGGGGAACTTTGGCCTCTTCATGACTTGTGGACTTCAACTCCCAGAATGCCTCAGCCAGCGTGGGGGAACTTTGGCCTCTTCATGACTTGTGGACTTCAACTTCCAGAATGCCTCAGCCAGTGTGGGGGGACTATGGCCCCTTCATGACTGGTGGACTTCAACTCCCAGAATTCCTCAGCCAGCGTGGCTCAGCTTGGAAACCTCTCCCTTTCCCCTCAGCATTGCTGGCTGAGGAATTCTGGGAGTTGAAGTCCACCAGTCATAAAAGGGCCAGGTTTGAAGTCCTACGATCTAGATCAGCGTTCCCCATCCTTTCCGGCTTGACGGGCCAGAGGGGAAGGGTGTGTGTGTGTGTGTCGGGGGGAGAGAGGGGATAGTTCTGCGCGAGCTGCATCACTTGAGGAAATGGGACTTCACACATGCACGCACTCACACGGCGCTCGCACGAATGGAACTGCGTCCGTGCGCACGCACGTACGCTCACCCGCCACTCGCCCAGCCCGGTTCCGCTCGGGCCGTGTGGAGTTGTGGAGCCCCTGGTCTAGGTGGCATTAACATGGAATCAACACTGGCAAGAGAGACGAGGCGAAGTTGCACAGGAGAAGCCCGAGGAGGCAGCGTCTCCCATTGCTGCTTGCACATGAAGGCAAACGTGATCCTCCTGGAGGTGCCTAAAGTTTGGGCAGAGTTGAGAAGTAGAATCTCATGCTACTATTCTAACTTTAAAGCCCCACGTGAATCTCACAAGAGGGCTGGGAAGGGTTCCTGGTCTTTTTCCCCCCCGCCTTCTGACAAAATTGCATTTCAATGCATAAAATAACCGAACGGGGAATAAGCTAACACTGATGATGGTCTCCTCCTTTGGGTAACGAAAGAGCGGCGAGAAAACAAGCCCAGCTCAGAGGGCACCAAGGACCCCTCATAAAAAACAACACTGACAGACTGAGGGCTGCCTTACCAAGCAAACCAATCGCGCTCAAATACAGTTCTCAAAATATTAAAGGTAAAGGTTCCCCCGCACACGCGTGCTGGTCGTTTCCGACTCTCGGGGCCGGTGCTCACCTCCGTTTCAAAGCCGAAGAGCCAGCGCTTGTCCGAGGACATCTCCGTGGTCATGTGGCCGGCAAGACTAGACGCCAAAGGCGCACGGAACGCTGTTACCTTCCCACCGTAGTGGTCCCTATTTTTCTACTTGCATTTTCACGTGCTTTCGAACTGCTAGGTTAGCAGAAGCTGGGACGAGTAACAGGCGCTCACTCTGCTACGCGACACTCGGGATTTGACCTGCCAAACTGCCGACCTTCTGACTGACAAGCTCAGCGTCCTAACCCACTGAGCCACTGCGTCCCTCAAAATATTACAGCACATTAAATCCTTTTAGATAGTGAGATTTATTAGAGCTAACCAACATTTTCGGAGTCGCACAGCCGCGTATGATTTACCGCCGCCTGCCTTCCGTGGAACGCAAAGTTAAATTCTAGCCAGTATCTAGTGAAAATAAAGTTGGAATTTCTTCCAGTTCGAGAGTTTCCTAAAATCAATCCACAAGAAAACACCGGTTCTTAGGAATCTCACGCCGCCTCAAGTCCTCCAACTTCCTTGGAATTACAAGTCCATGCTTGGGTGGGGTAAACATTTTGGTCTGAGTACATCAGGAGGGGATCAATCTAATCAAATAACTTCCCCCCATTGAGAAGAAGAGAGAAACTAGCCAGGAATATCCTGACCACAGCTAGCTAGTGAAAATAAAGTTGGAATTTCTTCCCTACCCAGTTCGAGAGTTCCCTAAAATCAATCCACAAGAAAACACCGGTTCATAGGAATCTCACGCCGCCTCAAGTCCTCCAACTTCCTTGGAATTACAAGTCCATGCTTGGGTGGGGTAAACATTTTGGTCTGAGTACATCAGGAGGGGATCAATCTAATCGAATAACTTCCCCCCATTGAGAAGAAGAGAGAAACTAGCCAGGAATATCCTGACCACAGCTAGCTAGCAATCTATGCCAACCGGCAAGGGGGCTTAAGGCTGGTTAGCACTCTGAAGCCCCTCCCCCACCCTTTAAATTTCAATTATTTTATTCTTGTTTTTAACTGTTTTTAATTGTAATATTTAAATATGGCTTGCTTTTGTATCTTCATGGTTTTATGTATAATGCCCAATCACTCTATGAAGGACAAAGAGAGAAATAGCGAGGAGAGAGTGAGAAAGAAAGAAAGAAAGAAAGAAAAAGAAAGAAAGAAAGAAAGAAAGAGAGAAAGAAAGAAAGAAGAAAAAGAATAAAAGACAAAGAGTGAGAGAAAGAAACAGAGAAAGAGAAAGAAAGAGAGGGAGGGAAAGAGAAATGAAAGAGAAAGAGGAAGGAAGGAAGGAAGGGACAGACAGAAAAGAGAAAGAGAAAGAGAAAAAGACAGAAAAAGAAAGACAGAGAGGAAGAGAAAAAGACAGAAAGACAGAAAGAAAGAAAGAAAGAAAGAAAGAAAGAAAGAAAGAAAGAAAGAAAGAAAGAAAGAAAAAGAATAAAAGACAAAGAGAGCGAGAGAAAGAAACAGAGAAAGAGAAAGAAAGAGAGGGAGGGAAAGAGAGAAACGAAAGAGAAAGACGAAGGAAGGAAGGAAGGAAGGAAGGAAGGAAGGAAGGAAGGAAAAAGGAAAGGAAAGGAAAGGAAAGGAAAGGAAAGGAACGGAAGGAAGAAAGAAAGGAAGAAAGAAAGAAAGAAAGAAAGAAAGAAAGAAAGAAAGAAAGAAAGAAAGAAAGAAAGAGTGTCTAACGTGCCCAGGCCCAAATGCTAAAGAGAAGGGCAATACTTGAGGCATCCACGTTCCCGATCTGTCCATTTCCCTACAGAAATCCTGGACGGGCGTCTACTCTAGAACGTCTAGATTTGGGTGGGACAGAGCAGAGCCATCACCGTCATCTCAGCATGCACGTTGGTCACCGGCTCCGCCTGCGGAAAATAACCGGGGTTTTAACTCAGCGCATCACTGCTTTACCTTCATCCTGGAAGCTAAGCTGACGATGGTCAAGTGTTTCAACTTGTTCCTCTGGAGCCCCGTCAATGCTGGCAAGTTCTTCTGGTTTGCTGTCCGAGAGATCAAAATTCAACAACGCCTTCAGATTAGGGATTCAATTCAGTGCATTTGGGGGTCTTCCCGTTTCCCCTTATCACCCTTGGCAAACGGCAAAGACGGTCAACCCGAGGCCCTTTCGGAAGAGAGCGGCACAGATTGCCACATCAGTAGGGGAGGGGGGGACGTGGTTGTCAACAGGAAGAGAAGTGTGTGTGTGTGTGTGGGAGAAACAAAGGCTTGCAAATACGAGCGGTCCTCACTTCACGAGGGTACCTGGGGACCGGCCAACGCAGCCATAGAAACCGCGACAGTCTTACGAGAATGGAAATCCTGGTTGCCGCCGTTCAGCGAATCACCCTGGGTTGCTAAGTGGGGGACATATCAACCGCCTACTGTTGCCCCGCCCATTTTGCTTGGAGGAAGCTGGCACAGAAGGGCGACGATGGGAAGGTGGGATTCTGCAGCGTCACAACTGCCAGCCAAACGTGCGAGTCGCAAGCGCCGCTTGTTCAGCTCGGCTACCGGTTTGGGCAGTTGCTGAGGAATCGGTCGTTAAAGGAGGACCACCCATGTAAAGCAAAATGCAGACAGTGTCACTCGCTTCCAGGGTCAACCTGGAATTCTACGCTGTTCTAAACGCCAGCGGTTACGATGCTGAACCTTAAATGTTGGCAGATGAAAAGTTGTAACCTGCAGATAGGAGCACCCTGTCCTTTATCGCACTCAATCAGCAAAGACATTCTGGACAACAGATTATGCCTACTAGGGTGAAAGCGACAGGCATATTGCGTGATCTTTCTTTACTGGACCATAAGTGGATATTTTGAGAAAGAAATTTGCCAGCTTAAAAAGGCAGTTTTGTGTCACCCATAGTAGCCTTTAATGAGATGAGCAGCTATATTTATTTATTTATTTATTTATTTATTTATTTATTTATTTACTTACTTATTTACTTATTTACTTATTTATTTATTTTTGGGACTTATATGCCGCCCTATCTCCCGAAGGACTCAGGGCGGCTAACAACAATAAAACACAATAATACAAACGTTAAAAAAGATTAAACTAACAAGCCCCAATTATGAGAGAGAGAGAGAGAGAGAGAGAGAGAGAGAGAGAGAGAGAGAGAGAGAGAGAGAGAGAGAGAGAGAGAGAGAGAGAGAGACACTGTGTTTCCCCCAAAATAAGACCTATCCTGAAGGCCTCTGCTGGAGAATGTGGAGAAAAGCAAAGTGTTACGTTTAGGCAGGAAAACTCAAAAGGCACAAATACAGACTGGGCGAGACCTGACTCAAAAAAAGTAACTGTGAGAGGGACCTTGGAGTCCCGGTGGACGATCACTTGACTAAGAGCCAGCCCTGTGCAGCAGCAACCAAAAAAGCTAATACAATCCTGGGTTGTATAAACAGAGGCGTAGAATCAAGATCACGCAAAGTATTAGTAACGCTTTATAAAACCCTAGTGAGAGCAGACCTGGAATACTGCAGCCAGTTTGGGTCACCTTATCATAAAAAAGATGTTGAGAGTTTGGAAAAAATTCAGAGAAGAGCAACTAAGACGATCCAAAGCCTGGAGACCAAAACATACGAAGAACGGCTGCGGGACTTGGGTATGGCCGGTCTAAAGAAAAGAAATAATAGGGGAGACATGATAGCAGTATTGCAGTATCTGAGGGGCTGCCACAAGGCAGAGGGGGCCAGGGTGTTCACCAGAGGGAAGGACGAGAAACAATGGTTGGAAACTGACCAAAGAGAGAAGCAACCTGGAATTAAACTGACAGTGAGGAAAATTAACCAGTGGAACAGCTTGCCACCAGAAATTGTGAGCGCTCCATCCCTGGAGATTTTTGAGAAGAGACTGGACAGTCACCTGTCTGAGATGGTATAGGTTCTCCTGCTTGAGCAGGGGGCTGGACTAGAAGACCTCCAAGGTCCCTTCCAGCTTCTATTTTACATACATACATACACACACACACAAACACACACACGTGTGTGTCATCCTAGGGCTCCGTTGTCGGCTGCAGAGGCCTTTCCTGCCGGCGAAACGGAGGCTGGGGGCGACACACACTAATGGTCAGTGAGTGGCTGCAGAAGAAATGGGCTGGGGACGGCCACGGGGGGTCCTGCTGGATGGGGCTGTTGGTGCCACCGCCCTGAGGCAAGACAGTGGGGGAAAAATAAGACACCCCCCCAAAATAAGACCTTATGCCTCTTTTGGAGGCAAAAAACCCCATATAAAACCGGATCTTATTTGGGGGGAAAACACTATTATTGCTGCTACTTGCATCAGGTCAAAGTTTTCTACAGTTCAAGCAGATCCTCACCAACGTAATCTGGATAGATTCCATAGGCAAATAGATTCAGCAGCTGAAAATAAGCAGCATTGGGCCCTTCAGCAATCTGGAGACACAGAAAAGCAAAAGGAGTTATTCGTGTGCTGTTAAAACATGGCCAACAGAACAGACTAAGCCAGGGCTCGGGGTAGGCCAGGGGTAGGCAACCTGACTGGTGGACTTCAACTCCCAGAATTCCTCAGCCAGCCTGGCTCATCTGGGAAACCTCTCCCTTTCCCCTCAGCATGGCTGGCTCAGGAATTCTGGGAGTTGAAGTCCACAAGTCATGAAGGGGCCTAGGCCAGGGGTAGGCAACCTTGGCTGTTTTATGACTCGTGGACTTCAACTCCCAGAATTCCTCAGCCAGCATGGGGGAACTATGGCCCCTTCGTGACTCGTGGATTTCAACTCCCAGAATTCCTCAGCCAGCATGGCTCAGCTGGGAAACCTCTCCCTTTCCCCTCAGCATGGTTGGCTCAGGAATTCTGGGAGTTGAAGTCCACAAGTCATGAAGGGGCCTAGGCCAGAGGTAGGCAACCTGGGCTCTTTTATGACTGGTGGACTTCAACTCCCAGAATTCCTCAGCCAGCCTGGCTCAGCTGGGAAACCTTTCCCTTTCCCCTCAGCATGGTTGGCTCAGGAATTCTGGGAGTTGAAGTCCACAAGTCATGAAGGGGCCTAGGCCAGGGGTAGGCCACCTTGGCTCTTTTATGACTGGTGGACTTCAACTCCCAGAATTCCTGAGCCAGCCTGGCTCAGCTTGGAAACCTCTTCCTTTCCCCTCAGCGTGGCTGGCTCAGGAATTCTGGGAGTTGAAGTCCACCAGTCATGAAAGAGCCAAGGTTGCCTATCCCTGTCGGCACAGAGAGCCGAGTCAAGAGAAGGCACAAAGGCTGCGACAGCCAGTCCTCGACTTCACCACAGTTCACTTAGTGACCGTTTGAAGTCGCGACGGCACTGGAAAAAGGGACTCGTGACTGTTTCTCAGACTTAACGGCCGTGGCAGAATCCCCACGGTCACGCGATCAAAATTCGGACGCTTGGCAACTGACTCGTGTTTAAGACGGTTGCACTCTCCCGGGGAGACAGGACCCACTTTTGCGACCTTCTGAGAACCAACTCAATTGGGGGTGGGGGGGAAGGGGAGGGCCAGGTCCACTTAAGGACCGTGTGACCAGCGTAACAGCCGCAGTGATTCACTTCGCAAGGGTGGCAGGGAAGATCGTCAAATGGGGCCAAATTCACTTAACACGTGATTCATGTAGCAACAGACGTTTGGGCTCAACGGTGGCCGAGGACTACCCGTATTTCAGTAGCACAGGTCCCCGCCTTCAGTGCTAGACTTCAAATAGAGGGAGCAGCACCACATGGCCCTGGTTTAGATGCCACTCCTTGGCACAGGGAGTGTGTCAGTTTACAAACTGTGGGGCAGGGGTAGGCCACCTCGGCTCTTTTGTGACTCGTGGACTTCAACTCCCAGAATTCCTGAGCCAGCCTGGCTCAGCTTGGAAACCTCTCCCTTTCCCCTCAGCGTGGCTGGCTGAGGAATTCTGGGAGTTGAAGTCCACGAGTCATAAAAGAGGCAAGGTGGCCTACCCCTGCTGTGGGGAATCGAGAGTGGAATTTTACTTGAGGTAGCCTTGCTGAGGACCCTCATCTGCAATTACAGAGTCTTCCATACTTAACCAAGGCTGGTTGGGATGTCATTTAGCGAGAGCCTGGGTGGCGCAGTGGTCAGAATGCGGCATTGCAGGCTGGCTCTGTCCACTGCCAGGAGTTCGATCCTGACCGGCTCAAGATTGAGTCAGCCTTCCATCCAATGTGGGCGGTATATAAGTCTAACTGCTATTGCCCTTCCTTCCTTCCTTCCTTCCTTCCTTCCTTCCTTCCTCCCTCCCTCCCTCCCTCCTTTTTGTGGTGATACAGTGGTTCGAATGCAGCATTGCAGGCTGGCTCTGCCCACTGCCAGGAGTTCGATACTGACCGGCTCAAGGTTGACTCAGCCTTCCGTCCTTCCGAGGTTGGTAAAATGAGGAGCCAGACTGTTAAGGGCAATAGGCCGACTTTGTAAACCACTTTTGTGAAGCGATATCTAAGTCTAACTGCTATTGCTATTGGCTTGGGAAACCAGATTCAAAACACCAGGCAACTAGCCGGAGTATACAGACTGAAGAGTAGGCATCTCCTTGCCTTTTTAAATGCCTTTTTCCCATTAAAGAAGTACAACAGGTCCCAAATGCTCCATTAATACTACATAATTAGCTGCACAACACACTTAACAAGGTCACATAAGAATTAGCAGATGAATTCCCACCACAGGCTAAGTCTGTTTACTATTATACTACCTTTTCTCTTTTTAACTTTTTAACTGTGTTGTGCATATCTCATGTGTTATGGCTTTTATGTATCCAGGAAATGCCCCAAAGAAGAGGGAGTCAAGCTATTCTCCAAAGCGCCCGAAGGCAGGAGAAGAAGCAACGGATGGAAACTAGTCAAGGAGAGAAGCAACCTGGAATTAAGGAGGAATTTCCTGACAGTTAGAACAATTAACCAGTGGAACAACCTGCCTCCAGAATGCTCCAACACTGGAGGCTTTCAAGAAGAGATTGCACAGCCATTTGTCTGAAAGGATATAGGGTTTCCTGCCTGAGCAGGGGGTTGGACTAGAAGACCTCACAAGATCCCTTCCAAACATCCCTTCCAAACATCTAGTTTAATGAAGAGAAGGACGAGGGGGGACATGATAGCAGTGTTCTAGTATCTCAGGGGCTGCCCCAAAGAAGAGGGAGTCAAGCTCTTCTCCAAAGCGCCTGAAGGCAGGACAAGAAGCAACGGAGGGAAACCCATCAAGGAGAGAAGCAACCTGGAACTAAGGAGGAATTTTCTAACAGTGAGAACAATCAGTCACGGGAACTACCTGTCTCCAGAAGCTGTGAATACTCCAACACTGGAGGTTTTTAAGAAGAGACTGGACAGCCATTTGTCTGGAATGGTACAGGGTTTCCTGCCTGAGCAAAGAGTTGGACTAGAGGACCTCAAGGGCCCTTCCAACTTTTATTATTATTATTATTGTTGTTGTTGTTGAAGAAGGGACGCGGTGGCCCAGTGGGTTAGGACGCTGAGCTTGTCGATCAGAAGGTCGGCAGTTTGGCGGGTCGAATCCCGAGTGCCGCGTAACAGAGTGAGCGCCTGTTACGCGTCCCAGCTTCTGCCAACCTAGCAGTTCGAAAGCACGTAAAAAATGCAAGTAGAAAAATAGGGACCACTGCGGTGGGAAGGTAACAGCGTTCCGTGCGCCTTTGGCGTCTAGTCATGCCGGCCACATGACCACGGAGACGTCCTCGGACAAGCGCTGGCTCTTCGGCTTTGAAACGGAGATGAGCACCGGCCCCGAGAGTCGGAAACGACTAGCACGCATGTGCGGGGGAACCGTTAACTTTACCTATTGTTGTTGTTGTTATTATCTCAAAGAGTAAGAAAATTGGGCCAGTTCAGCAAACAAGAAGCAGTGAAAAAGGCAAGGAGATACACTACCTTTCACCTTCTCTGTCTTTCCAGGAATCTGGTGAGCGGGTTGATGACTTCAACCTGATGCTCCTTGATAGGGAAGGGAGAGGGTACAGGAAGTCCTCTACATATGACCATAATTGAGGCCCACATTTCTGTTGCCAAGCGAGACATTTGTTCAGTGAGCTCTGCCCCATTTTACGGCTTTTCTTGCCACAGCTGTTGAGTGAACCACTGCAGTTAAGTTAATGAGATGGTTGTTAAGTGGATCTGGCTTCCCCATTGGCTTGGCTTCTCAGGGGATCACGTGACCCTGCAGGAGAGTGCAACTGTCATAAATACGAGTCAGCGGCCAAGTCTCTGAATTTTGATCACGGGCCCAGGAGATGCTGCGATGGTCCTAAGGGTGAAAACAATCCTCACTGTTTTCAGTGCTGTTGCAACTTCAAATCGTCACTAAACGAACTCTTCTCAGTCACTACCTGTATTCCCTTTTGTTTCATTGTTTGTCTGGTATTCATCCCTGTTTATCTGGATGCTGGTGCCGGAGTAGAAGCTATTAAGGAGAAAGCCACACCGCTACCAACACTGGCAGGGCAAGCTACTGTGTAAAAACAGAAAGAAAAACCCACGCTTGCTAGCACTGATGATGTTACCATAGTCATCATTGTCCTCCTCCTCCTCCTCTCCACAACCCCCCCTCCCTTCCAGCACTGATGATGTCACCTAGTTGGCTCATGAAATGTCTGCAAGAAAACCACCAAGCTCAGAGAGCACCAAGGACCCCACAATCATTGTCGTTCTTTTCTCCTTTCCACAACCCCCCATCCCTTTTAGCACTGATGATGTCACCTAGTTGGGTCATGAAATGTCTGCAAGAAACCCACCAAGCTCAGAGAGCACCAAGGACCCCATAGTCATCATTGTCCTCCTCCTCCTCCTCTCCAAAAACCCCCCTCCCTTCCAGCACTGATGATGTCACCTAGTTGGCTCATGAAACGTCTGCAAGCTCCGAGAGCACCAAGGATCCCACAGTTCAACCCAGAGATTCTCTTCGATTGGAATCTTACTGTAACTTCTTGCTCCAGCATAGAAACAAATGAAGAAAGGAACAAGTCCAACGCTTACCTCTCGCACATTAGGTAATTCCAGTAGTTCTCCAAATACGTAAACCCCTGGAGCCTCCAGGACTTGGTTGATGAGAGCGATCAGAGCTGAACCACTGGTGCCTTTGGCTAATAAAATGAACTGCTCCAGGAGATTACAGGCTGGTTTCTGCTCCCCTGCCATTCTCAGTTGTTAACACTGCAAAACAGGAGCGTCACAGTTGCCATTCAATCTTTGGTTCAAAAGGAATATTCAGACAGCGGCCAGCCTGATGAATGAAAGCACTTCAGCTTTACTTCATGTCTAAAAAAAAGCATTGTCCTAAAGAAGCAATTTATGTCAACCCTAAAGGAGAAAAAAAAACCCTAAAGTACACATCTTTTCAACTGGGAAAAGAGGTTTTTCATTGTTTTTACATAGAGGTGGTTCTCAACTTATAACAATTGAGCTCAAAATTTCTGTTGCTAAGCAAGTGAGTTCTGCCCCATTCTACAACTTTTCTTGCCAGTTTTTAAGTTAGTAACATGGTTCTTAAGTGAATCTGGCTTCCCCCATTGACTTTGCTTGTAAGAAGGTCACAAAAGGGGATCACGTGTCCCCGGGACACGGCAACTGTCATAAACATGAGCCAACTGCCAAGTTTCCAAAATTTGATTATACACTTGGGAGTTCATAAATAAGTAACGTACATACCACTCAGGGACTTACAAAGAGAGTGAGGAGGGTCTCCACTGGATATTGTAGAAGCAGAGTCTTCTGTCCAAGTATCCCAGTGGCAGTGAACAGAAATAACCAGTGTTATTTCAGGCTCCAGTGTGCTCAGAAATACAGACTAGGAGAAAAATTGGTTACCACACACAACTGGTTACCACATAACCGGCTGCATTTAAGGGAGTTGATGGCTGCACATGTTCCCTGCAAGAGAAAGGACACAAGTCAAGAGAATTGTCTGTGGAGATTCTGTCATCCAGGTCATAGTTACCCCAAAGGTGCTTTTTCATGAGGCAACTGGACTTCCTTGGTTGTTGTTTTTTTTTGGAAGGTGTTTTGCTTCTCATCCAAGAAGCTTCTTCGGCCCTGACTGAATGGTGGGGAATGGAAGGATTTATACTCCTTGCAGACAGAGCTGGTCATTTGCCTTCTTTTAGAGTCGTTAAGGCCACTTGTAAGTTTACCTGTGTCCTCGGGGTCACCTGAGTGGTGCAAATGGGTGTGAAGCCTTCTTGGAACTGTTGAAAGGACTGTGTTGAAGACTGGAGATAGCTGAAGTCACTAGTCAGGTGACCCCGAGGACACAGATAAACCTCCAGGTGGGCTCAACGTTTCTCTAAAAGGAGGCGAATGACCAGCTGTCTGCAAGGGACTATAAATCCTTCCATCCCCCACCATCCAGTCAGAGCGGAAGAAGCCTCTGGGATGAGAAGCGAAACGTCTTCGAAGAAAAACAAGAAAGTTCAGTTGCCTTATGAAAAAAAGCACCTTTGGGATAAGTCAAGAGAAGCGTTCCAAATCTGGCCTGCAAAAACTCCACCAGGCCACCAGGGGGCAGCCACAGCTCGGTAGGCACTTAACTGGCGCCCTCTAGCGGTCGCCCGGAGCTTTGCAGCCTAGAGCCGGCATGAGAGGGAAAGGAGGCAGAAACTCCGGCTAAACGGGCGCCCGCCACCACGCCCATCATCCCCTACCACGCCCATCATCTTTTCTTTTCTTGAGGCCATTCATCTGGCCTGATTCCCCTGGCTCGTCAACCTCCCCACCCCCCTCTCCCCGCAAAGCCGTTTGGACTCCAAATCCCATCATTCCCACATGGCAGCGTGGAGGGAGCCAGGGAGGCTCCGGAGAGACAGAGGAACGGCGGCAGCGAAGGCAAACGCCTCCTTGCCCGTTTGCCGGCTCGCCCGCCTCCCGTGGCGCCCCGAACGAGGGACTTTCCCGGCCCCCGAGGTCGCGCCCTTCTCCATGCCGGGCTTAGGGCCGCGGTCCTCACCGGGCAGCTGCCGTTCTCCCCCGGCGGCTTCTCTGCTCGGCTGCAGCGCGCCTCAGGCCGCCATGACAGCCGCCGTGCCCAAACGGGCGCCGCTCGCAAGGGGGTCCCACGGTCCGTTCGTCCCCCGGCCCGGCCGGAAACTGCGTCCCCCGACACAAACGTTCCGCTCAAGAGGTTTCCTGAGGGGCTGAAGGAGAAATTGCGGTGGGGGAGGGGAGGGAGCCGCCTTTTGAGAATCGGGCTGGCCTCCCATGATGCACATCGCTTGGATCCCCCCTTTAAAAAAAAACTTCAGTGTTTCGCCACATGATGGGCGGACTTCAACTCCCAGGATTCCCCAGCTTTCATCCCTAGTCCTGCTTTTCATTAGACTAGGCCAGGGGTAGGCAACCTGGGCTCTTTTATGACTCGTGGACTTCAACTCCCAGAATTCCTGAGCTAGCCATGCTGAGGGGAAAGGGAGAGGTTTCCATGCTGAGCCATGCTGGCTCGGGAATTCTGGGAGTTGAAGTCCACGAGTCGTAAAAGAGCCAAGGTTGCCTACCCCTGGACTAGGCCAGGGTTGGGGAACCTTGGCCCTTTTATGACTGGTGGACTTCAACTCCCAGAATTCCTGAGCCAGCCCGTTCCCAAAGAAAGTGTTGCAGACAAACCCCTTCCTAGTTCTCCGAAATATACAGGTAGTCCTCACTTAATGACTGATTGTTTAGCGACCACTCAAAGTTGTTACAGACCTCACCAGACCTACTTATGTTCCGAAATTCCAACAGCCCATATCGTCTCCTCCAAAGTCACATGACTGCATTTTGGGCACATTTGCAGAATCCCAGAGTCATGATTTTCGGATTTTTTTTTTACTGATTTCTGGTGTTTACTTCCAGTTCTTGGCAAAAAAAGGGGGGGCCATTGAAGAAAATGGATGTGCTAATAACCGCAGCATTCACTTAATGACTGTGGCTTTCATTTAAGCATCACCCCCCAAAACGTCATGTATCATGTCGTCATCTGATTAATGACCACCACAATTTACATTTGTTAATTCGGGGCTCAGTTACGTTAATAATTTGAGGACTACCTATACACAGAGAGAGATGTTTTTAACTTTTGTATCTTGGTTTTTTAATCACCCTGTAAACCGCCCTGAGTCCTTCGGGAAAGGGCGGTATATAAATGTAATAAAATAAATAAAATAAATAAATAAATAATAATGCTTTGAGATTTGCCAGATTCCGTTATTGTAGCTTTATAATAAAAGCAATATTGGCTGCCTGACTTGGCCTCCTAGTTTGGTCTACTCTAAAGGGTTGACATGACTATATAGGCTATTTATTATTTGGGTTTGCTATTTGATTTACAGCTCTTCCTGTTGGGGAGTCTCCCTGCATTTCTTTGCAATATTTTAACAATCTATAATTGGTGTCACCTGCAAACTTGCAATTTTTCTCCTCACCCCTTGGGCCAGAGGTCCCCAACCTTCTGGGCACCAGTGACTGGTTCCGTGGAGAGAGGTTTTTCCGTGGACCGGCAGGTGCGTGGTTTTGTGTGCTGCCTGGATCCCGCAGATGGGGCTTTGCTTGTTTGTGCGGACCAGTTGCTGGCATGCCACAGCCCGGTACCGGTCCACAGACTGTGGGTTGGAGACCCCTGCCTTAGACCAAATTGTTCATAAGGAATTTAACAAAAGTACTGATTTCACCCAGCATCTCATTGTTGGAGTTCGACAGCCTTATGCATTTTAAATATAGATAGATAAATAAATCTCTGCATCCCAGAACATTAGCTGGTCTCTTTAACTTTCAGTTAACATCTGTAGCAACTAAGAATATTATGACATCTAGGACAGGGGTCCTCAACCCCCAGTCCGTGGACCAATATCGGGCCGCGGCATGCTAGCAGCCGGTCTGCACAAACCAGTAAAGCCCCATCTGTGGGATGCAGGCAGTACACAAAATCATGCACACACACACCCCGGCAGTGGAAAAACCTCTCTCCATGGAATCGGTCCCTGGTATCCAAAAGGTTGGGGGCCTCTGATCCAGGACTTCTCAGGTAAGCAGGCTGGGTTAATTTGGCTCTTACAGAACAACAGCATCAAATTCATCATTGATCCGTCTCTTGGGGCCAACATTAGAAATATCTGCTTTTTGATGGTTGCCCGGAGTTCTAGTCAATTATTTGTTCATGTTGTTGTTGTTAGCTGCGAAGTCATGTCCGACCCATCGCGACCCTATGGACGTTCCTCCAGGCCTTCCTGTCCTCTACCATCTTCTGGAGTCCATTTAAGCTCACGCCTCCTGCTTCAGTGACTCCATCCAGCCACCTCATTCTCTGTTGTCCCCTTCTTCTATTGCCCTCAATCTTTCCCAGCATTAGGCTCCTCTCCAGTGAGTCCCCCCTTCTCCTTAGGTGGCCAAAGTATTTGAGTTTTAGCCTCAGGATCTGGCCTTCTCAAGAGCAGTCGGGGTTGATCTCCTCTAGGACTGACCGGTTTGATCGCCTTGCAGTCCAAGGGACTCGCAGGAGTCTTCTCCAGCACCATAGCTCAAAGGCCTCAATTCTTTGGCGCTCAGCCTTTCTTATGGTCCAACTTTCACTGCCATACATTGCAACTGGGAAGACCACAGCCTTGACTATACGCACTTTTGTTGACAGGGTGATGTCTCTGCTTTTTAGTGTGCTGTCTAGATTTCTGATGGCTTTCCTCCCAAGGAGCAAGCGTCTTTTAATTTTAATAATTGTTCATGTAGCGATGGGTAAAAACAGCAGGAGGCTGCTAAAGCTATTTTCTTAAATTCTGTTGCGTTGTGACATTAAGTTTTTGTTTGTTTCTTTTCTTTTTTTTCTTTTTGGTCAGTGTTGCCCTTTTAATAATAAGGAACAGGAGCAACAACTTGGAAGCTGGGGAAAATTGCTACCAGGAAATTGAGTTCATTAACAAACCATGGATAAGTTAATTATGGCTAAAACATATTAAACAAATGCAGCCCCAGCTAACAATTTTATTGTTGTGTAATCTTTTGAAGATTACTGCTTTTGAATGGCAATGTTTTTTTAAAGGTCAGCCACATTTATTTATTTATCAAACTTATATGCCGCCCATATTGCCAAAAAGCAAATCTGGCTGGCTTACAGTTATTGAAGAGAATGCAGTATAAACAATAAAAACAATGAGGATCTTCAATTTTAAAAAAATGATTTAAACTAAGCAGGAGGGTGAGGGAGGGAGCAAAATTGCACATGGGGAAGAAATGGGATGGTCTCTAATCCATCAGCAAACACACACACACACACCCGCAACATGCCACACAGCCTCAGTTACCTGTCGATTCTGAAAGATAATACAGTATTGTTTGTATGTTAAACCCTAAGAGCACTTAATGGCTTTATGTTGCTACCTAATATTTGGGTGGGTGGATACCTGGAATTTCCATTATTTTTTCTTTTCCGTTTTAATGTGGATGCTTGGAGCAATGTATCCAAAACTAGAATATTGAGATATAATTGTTAAGGAAATGAATAAAGCCAGCCACCCCTTTAGAGGGGGGGGGGAAAGATGGGGTTTTAAAAAAAATATTGAAAAGTTAAAAGAATGGGGGGAAATTCTAAGGGGCACATATGGAGTTTTCCAACCGGAGTTGCCCCAGCAAGGGTGTCCAAACTTGGCAACTTTAAGACCAGCGGACGTCAACTCCCAGGATTCCCAGTCACCAGCATTCTGGGAGTTGTAGTCCGCAGGTCTCAAAGTTGCCAAAGCTGGACACCCCCTGCGCTAAATCCTTCATTAGTAACCACGAAGGGACGTATCTCGGGGCAACGTGGGAACGGGCAGCCCAGGCGTAGAAGGCGCAAACGCCCCGCTGTTCTTGCCACCCCCTCTCTCGACGCCAGGGGGCGCGCTTCGCCTCGTCTCCCACACTGCGAGCAAGACTCTGCGCTGGCCTTCGCCTTTTGGAGAAGATTGTCCCGAGGCGACACCCGTCTCTAGCTGCCCGCGGTTGCTTTGAATGGTCTTTGTGTATGTCTGTGTGGGAAATCCCTTCCATAGCGACGGGGTGGGGCGCCGCTAAGCCTCTCCTCGCCCTCTGATTGGCCTCCGCTGACGCCCGTCACCATCCGCGGGCGGCGATTGGCCGGCGCGGGCGGGTCCACCACGACGTCAAAAAGATGTTGAGACTCTAGAATAGGGTTCTTCAAACATGGTCCTTTTATGACTTGTGGACTTCAACTCCCAGAATTCCTTAGCCAGCATGCCTAGCTGAGGGATTCTGGGAGTTGAAGTCCACAAGTCATAAAAGGGCCAAGTTTGAAGACCCCTGCTCTAGAAAAAAAGAGTGCAGAGAAGAGCAGCAAGGATGATTAGGAGACTGGAGGCTAATGGTTGCTGGAATTGGGCATGTCTAGTTTAATTAATTGGAGGACAAGGAGTGTCAGGATAACAGCGTTCCAATATCTCAGGGGCTGCCCCAAAGAAGAGGGAGTCAAGCTCTTCTCCAAAGCCCCAGAAGGCAGGACAAGAAGCAATGGATGGAGAAACTAATCAAGGAGAGAAGCAAATTAGAACTAAGGAGAAACTTCGTGACAGTGAGAACAGGTGGTCATCTATCTCAAAACTGAACAGCCCTCCCTCAACAGAGGGGGAGGGATACGACACCTCCTATCTTCAGTCCACAAAACAGTCCTTTCCGCAGTCCCAAGAAGGCTCCACACCCATTTGCACCACTCAGGTGACCCTGAGGACACAGGTAAACCTCCAGGTGGCCTCAACGATTCTCTGAAAGAAGGCAAACGACCAGCTCTCTGCGAGGAGTATAAATCCTCTCATTCCCCGCCATCCAGTCAGAGCTGAAGAAGCTTCTGGGTTGAGAAGCGAAACCTCTTCAAAGAAAGACAAGAAAGTCCAGTTGCCTCCTGAAAAAAAGCACCTTTGGGTCTCCTTGCCCTCCTGCGAAGAAGCGAAGCTCTTGGTCTGGCTACAGAGTTTACGTCTTCTCTGGCAGAAAAGGAGAAAAGGGGTCCACTTGGGCCTTTAGCCTGCCCCCCTACCCACACCCCAAAGCTTCCTTTGGTCTGCCTAGCTGCTTCCTTGCCTCATGTCACCGTTCATTTAGTGAGCAAAGTTACAAGGGCACAGGAAAAAAGTGACCGTTTTTCACACTCACTGCTTTCTGCCATTCTCGTGGTCACATGATCAAAATTCAGTTGCTGGCCCACTGGCTCGTGTTTGTGACGGTTGCCGTTTCCCAGGGGTCACGGGATCCCCTTTTGCGACTTTCGGACAAGCAAAGTCAGTGGGGGAGCCGGATTCCCATAACAACCGTGTTACTAACTTAACAGCTGCAGCAATTCACTTAATAAAGTTGGAAGGGACCTTGGAGGTCTTCTAGTCCAACCCCCTGCACAGACAGGAAAGCCTATATCATTTCAGACAAATGTCTGTTCAGTCTCTTCTTACAAACTTCCAGTGTTGGAGCATTCACCACTTCTGGAGGCAAGGAGTTCCACTGATTAATTGTTCTGTCAGGAAATTCCTCCTTAGTTCCAGGTTGCTTCTCTCCTTGATGAGTTTCCATCCGTTGCTACTTGTCCTGCCTTCGGGCGCTTTGGAGAATAGCTTGACTCCCTCTTCTTTGGGGCAGCCCCTGAGATACTGGAATGCTGCTATCATGTCTCCCCTCGTCCTTCTCCTCATTAAACTAGCCATACCCAATTCCAGCAACCGTTCCTTATATGTTTTAGCCTCCAGTCCCTTGATCCTCTTTGTTGCTCTTCTCCGCACTCTTTCTAGAGTCTCAACATCTTTTTTACATTGTGGTAACCAAAACTGGATGCAGTATTCCAGGTGTGGCCTTACCAAGGTCTTGTAAAGTGGTATTAACACTTCACCTGCTTTTGATTCTCTCCCTCTGTTAATGCAGCCTAGCGCTGTGTTGGCTTTTTTGGCAGCTGCAGCCCACGGCCGGCTCATATTTAAGGGATCGTCCACTAGGACTCTGAGATCCCTCTCACAGTCGCTACTGTTGAGCAAGGTACCCCCTATACTATACCTGTGCATTTGGTTTTTCTTGCCTAAATGTAGAACCTTACTTTTTTCACCACTGAATTTCATTTTGTTAGCTAGCGCCCAGTGTTCAAGTCTGTCCAGATCTTCCTGTATCTTAAGCCTGTAACTTCTGGAGTGTTGGCTATTCCTGCCAGCTTGGTGTCGTCTGCACATTTGATGAGTTCCCCATTTATCCCTTTGTCCAAATCGTTGATGAAGATGTTGAAGAGCACTGGGCCCAGAACAGAGCCCTGGGGCACCCTACTACACACTTCCCTCCATGTAGATTTATGATGGTTGCCGTTTCCCAGGGATCAGGGGATCCCCTTTTGCGACCTTCGGACAAGTAGAATCTGGGGGAGCCGGATTCACGTAATAACCGTGTGACTAACTTCACAGCCGCAGCGATTCACCTAACAGCTGTGGCGAGAAAAGGTGTCGAACGGGGCAAAACTCACTTCACCGTTGGGGAAATTTTGGGCTCCGTTTTGGTCGTTAAGTCGAGGGCGGCCTGTACAATAGTAAAGACGAGAAGGGCACTGGAGCTTCTTTGGAGTAGCAGAAATGGTGGACACCACCTTTTTATCTCTCTCCCCTCCCCCCCCAAGAAACAAAACAGAAGGGGACACAGATAAGAAATCTCCGGTCAAACCAGGTTGTTGAAGCTACTGCTTGTCTCATCCCCTGGGGCAGAGTTTCTCAACCGTGGCAACTTGAAGGTGTGCAGACTTCAACTCCCAGAATTCCCCTAGTCGATTTTAAGGTATGAGGACTTCAGTGCTGCCCCAGGGGATTCTGGGAGTTGAAGTCTCCCTATCTTAAAAAGTTACCAACCGAAAAACACTGGGAGGAAAAGAGAAGGAACGGAGCATCTTCAGTATGAGAAAAGATGACACAATGGGAAGTCCACACCAGTCTTACAAAGTTGCCAAGGTTGGATACCTTTCGTTTACATACCAGACGCTTCACCTGGCCCCGGCGTTAACCCACTTTCTGGGTTAGTTTGCAGAATAAAACTTTGGTGGGACCCAGCTCTTTCCCCGGTGGTGTCTCCCTCAAGGGCACAAGGGAGAATAGAATAGAGCTGGAAGGGACCTTGGAGGTCATCTAGTCCAGCCCCCTGCTCAAGCAGGAGAAGCTATACCATTTCAGACAGGTGATCGTGTAGTCTCTTCTTAAAAATCTCCAGTGATGGAGCGCCCACGATTTCTGGTGGCAAGTTGTTCCACCGGTTAATTGTCCTCACTGCCAGGACGTTTCTCCTTAATTCCAGGCTGCTTCTCTCTTTGATCAGTTTCCAACCATTGTTTCTCATCCTGCCCTCTGGTGCTTTGGAGAATAATTTGACCCCCTCTTCATTTAGACTTTGCCCCAACCCCCCTTGGCTGTTCACAGGGCACTAAACAACTGGTTTTGCCATCAAATCAGAAGCCCTGATAGCACGGATGCGTCTGTATCATTTGTGAGCTGTTTTTAATGTCATTTTTGGTGTCTCTGGTTGTTTTTATTGTTTTAATTGCAAGCAGCCTGAGTCGGCCATATGAGATGGGTGGTCTTATCAATTGGATGGACGGGTACCAAAAGAAGAGAGTATTTGTAGCTCAGGGTTGAACTGTGGGGTCCTTGGGGCTCTCGGAGCTGGGTGGTTTTCTTGCAGACGTTTCATGACCCAACTAGGGAACGTTATCAGTGCTAAAAGGGAGTGGCATGTGTAGCAAGGAGGAGGAGGAGGAGGACGGCTATAGGATCCTTCGTGCTCTCTGAGCTTGATTGCTTTCTTGCAGACATTACATAACCCAACTAGGCAACATCATCAGTGCTAGAAGGGAGTGGCATGTGTAGCAAGGAGGAGGAGGAGGACTATGGGATCCTTCGTGCTCTCTTGAGCTTTGTTGTTTTCCTGCAGACGTTTCACGACCCAACTAGGGAACATCATCAGTGCTAGAAGGGAGGGGGGTTTGCGGAGAGGAGGAGGAGGGGGACTGTGGGGTGCTCTCTGAGCTTGGCTGTTTTCTTGCAGACATTTCATCACCCAAACCAGGTAACATCATCAGGACTAGTGTTTGCTCCCTGTTAATAACATACAGTGGCTTGCCCTGCCAATGTTGGTTGGGGTGTGGTAGACACCTAGAGATAAACCACGTTGATACACCGTTGGAAAGACAATAAAAAAAACTAAGAAGGAAACAAGATCAGATCCCATCACCTCCAGCAGCCGATGCCCAGATAAGCAGGAATTAACCCCAGACAAACAAACCAGTGAAAATAATACCCTAATCAAGGAACTACCGAGGAGAAATCCACATCCCCGTCAACGCTGGCAGGGAAAGCTCCCGTACATAAACACGGAGCAAACCTCACTTAAAGTTGCCATGTTGGGGAAACCCTGTTGTAAGCAATAGGTAGTCCTTGACTTAAAACTGTTCACTTAGTGACCGTCCAAAGTTACAGCGGCACTCAAAAAAGTGACTTATGACCATTTTCCACAGTTACGGCCTATTCCCCATGCTCACGTGATCGAAATTCAGCTTCTTGGCCACCGTTTCAAATTTATGACCGCTGCTGTGTGCCAGTCACGTGATCCCCTTTTGCGAACTTCTGTCGAGCAAAGTCGACGGGGAAGCCAGCTGTTCACAACTGGTCACTAACCTATCAGCTGCAGTGATCCACGTAGCCACTGTGGCAGGAAAAAGTGGGGCAAAACTCACTTAACAGATGTCTCACTTAACGACAGAAATTTTGGGCTCCCTTGTGGTCGTAGGTCAAGGACTACCTGTATTTAGATTGGACCCTTGAGCTTTAAAGAAGAGCCAAGGTCATTCAAAGAGGACCATATTCACCAGCTCTCAAAGAAATTACTCGATGCTGCCGTAGCGTTACGAAAAAAAACAAAACAAAAATCACCTCCAGACTAGCAAGTTTAATTATGAGGACATTTTGGAAAAGTGGTTTGAAATTCTGATAAAAATGACAAAAACGGCGCATTTGGGTTCTTTTAAACCTTTGGTAGATAGCCTGCGATTTCTTTACAAATACATTTACTCTTATCCGTGGTAGCTAAACGCCTTGTTCAAACCACCCATTTCGGAAAGAAAGATGGCGTCCGATTAAAATGCAATCGTCCGTGATTTTTTTTCTTTCTTTTTTTCCGACGATTCAGGTTGAGAGGGGAAAAAAAAAAAGTTACAATGCTCGGCCCCTTTTCATTTCGTTTACATAAATAAAATATTTTTTATAAATATCTCTTTATAAACAATATATAAATAGCTTTTACAACTTAAATACATTTATGCGTGACACGAATGTACAAACAGCAATTTGGATGGCATACGCAGCTGGTTTACTCAGTCTCCCGAAATGGTCCTTTGTCGCGGGGAAGAAGTTGTGGGCGGGTGTGTTTTTGTGTTGGGTGTGTTTGTATCTATTGATATATATGGCGTCTATGTATATATTAGGGAAGATAGGAAGATTGGGGGGAGCAAAACTCGATCCAACCCTACCCAGACCCCTCCCGCTCAAAAATGGCCGGTTCTGCTTCAAGTCTTCGTACCAACAGGAGACAGGCTGTGTGGCTCTGGGGTCCCGCCAATGGGGCCCTGGATGAATTGCAGGGGATGTCCAGAAATGTTTGCGGATGGGGTGGGGTGTCCCTTCAATGACCTGGAAGAAAAGCATCAAAATAGTCATAAAGAGCTTCCAACAAGGAGAGAAGCAACCTGGAATTCAGGAGAAACTTCCTAACAGGGTGGACAGTTAACCAGTGGAACAGCTTGCCACCAGAAGTTTTGTAGGTGCTTCATCACTGGAGGTTTTTAAGAAGAGACTGGACTGAAATAATATCACGTGATCACATGACCACAGGGATGCTGCGATGGAGCATGAGTGAAAAAAAATGACTATAACTCAGTGGCGGGATTCAAATACGTGAACAACCGGCTCTCTGTGTGGATGCCGCTTCCGGAAGTCCATTCTGGGCCGAAGTGGTGCAAACCGGTTGAATCCCACCTACTGCTATAACTCTCTTTTTTCCAGTGCTGTCATAACTTTGAATGGTCACTAAATGAACTGTTTTAAGTTGAGGACTACCAGTCTGAATAGCTTTATTGGTGTCCATTTTTTATTTTTAGTGGATTTTGCTCCATTTTAGGACCTTCCTCTATTTTATACGTGTGGCGCTGAGGTAAAAAGTGTCTTTAAGAATTTTCATTTATACAAATTTGACGCCTGGCAAGTGTGACGCGGGTTGGATAACTCTGATTTGCAGCTTCATCCCAATCTCTACTCATTTATTTATTTATTTATAACTCTAGATTACATTTTATAAATTTTTATAAGATTTAGGGCTAGAAAGAGGTCCATGGCCCTCGTGAAAATCAGGAGGCGCTCCAATCTTGTGTCATTCCTCGACTTAACCACAACTTGCCCTTGCTAAGTCAGCAAGTTTTAACTCTTGCTAAGCAAAACATTTTTTATTTTTAGTGGATTTTGCTCCATTTTAGGACCTTCCTTGCCACACGTGTTAAGCAAATCCCTGCAATTGTTAAGTTAGCAACACAGTTGTTAAGCGAAACTGGCTTCTCCCATTGACTTCTCTTGTCAGAAGGTCGCAAAAGGGGATCACAACACAACAACCTGGGACAGTGCGACCCTCATAAACATGAGTCAATTTCAACATTTTGTTTTGTGTTGCTTTAAAACAGGGGTCTTCCAACTTGGCCCTTTTAGGACTTCCTCAACCAGCGTGGGAGAACTAAGGCCCCTTCATGACTTACAGACTCCAACTCCCAGAATTCCTCAGCCAGCGTGGGGGAACTATGGCCCCTTCATGACTTGTGGACTTCAATTCCCAGAATTCCTGAGCAAGCCATGCTGAGGGGAAAGGGAGAGGTTTCTAAGCTGAGCCATGCTGGCTCAGGAATTCTGGGAGTTGAAGTCCACGAGTCATAAAAGAGCCAAGGTGGCCTACCCCTGGTTAGGAGATGTGCACCCAGAGAACTGCTTGCTTGCTTGCTTGCATTCTGCGGGGGAAGAGTTTAATCAATCAGAAGAGAAGCTGGAAGGGGTCTTGGAGGTCCTCTAGTCCAACCCCCTCCACAGCTGAACCTTCTCCATCAGGTCTCATGAGATTGCAAGTCACTAAAAGCCCCTTCAATTGACTTCATCCCCACATCCCTATGCACACAAATCATTAATACGATAACAGAGTTATAAGGGACCTTGGAGGTCTTCTAGTCCAGCCCCCCTGCTCAAGAAGGAGACCTCTACCATTTCATGAAAGTGACTATCCAGTCTCTTCTTAATAACCTCCAGTATTGGAGCACCCAGAACTTCTGGAGGCATGCTGTTCCTTCATCTTATTTATCTCAGAATCATAGAATCACAGGGCTGGAAGGGACCTTGGAGGTCTTCTAGTCCAACCCCCTGCTCTAGCAGGAGACCCTCTACCATTCCAGACATGTGGCTGTCCAGTCTCTTCTAAAAACCTCCAGTGATGAACCACCTCCGAAGTTGTGGTTACCTAATTTTTTAATGAAGTGGGAAAATGTGTGTCCCAGAGACCCTGAATGCTAATGGATTAACCCTTGAGAAGGCAGAGTTCATCCTCCTGAGCATTGCAGGTTAACAATTTGCACTAACAACTACGTCGCAACAATGACACTGAGCACATGAGCATGGTTAATTCCCTCCCCCCCCCCGACAAAGAGCCTCTTCCTTTTATCCAAAGAGGGAATCGTGAATGCAATCCCTACTCTTTTCAAAAAGTTCTACCGACACACACACGCACGCGTGCACACACACACACACACACACACAAACATGTCCAATTCACACAGGGACCTTCCGTAGACAAACAATCTTTTGTGCACAAGCGGTTGCTAAGGCAAAGCAATTCGCTCCCGGCATCAGCCTGCTTGATGAAGAGGCCCTAAATTTAGGATGCTCGCATGCCACTCCTGTTTTGCTTTGCGGTTTCTCTCCAATACAATCAAATCTTCCCTGTGTCGAACTGAATGCAGCTACTCCTCAATTTACAACAGTTCATTTAGTGACCAAAGTTGCAACGGGCCTGAAAAAAGGGGACTTGCGAAGTTACAAGGGCATTTTTTTAAAAAAGGGACTTTTTTCCCTGCACTTAGCAACCGTTGTGGCATCTTCAGGGTCACGTGACCGAAATCCCGATGCTTGGCAACAGATTCCTATTTATGACGGCTTGCAGTGTCCCCAGCAGATCACAGGATCCCCTTTTTTTGGTGATCTTTTGACAAGCAAAGTCCATGGGGAAGCCGGATTCCCGTCACAATTGTGTTATTAATTTAACAGCTGCAATAGTTCACTTAACAACAGAGGGGGGGGGGAGAGAGAAAGGTAGTAAAATGGGACAAAATTCACTTGCCAAATGTCTCGCTTAACAACAGAGATGTCGGGCTCAATTGTGGTTAATAATAATAATAATAATAATAATAATAATAATAATAATAATAATAATAATAATAATAATAATAATAATAATAATTTTATTTGTATAAGCCGAGGACTACAGGTAGGTTAATAACAGCCTACGCCAAGGGTCTTCAAACTTGGCCCTTTTATGACTTGTGGACTTCAACTCCCAGAATTCCTCCGCCAGCCACAGTTGAAGTCCACAAGTCATAAAAGGGCCAAGTTTGAAGACCCCTGGTCTACACCAACATTTTTGTTTCAACCATAGCTGCGAAGATGGGTGGACTTCAACTCCCAGAATTCCCCCCCAGCTGTAGCTGGCTGGGGAATTCTGGGAGTTGAAGTCCACCCATCTTCAACTGCCAAGGTTTGGAAAACCCAGGTATAGGCTGACCTTCCTTCCAGATGTTTGCTCAATATTTCATTCCACCCCGTTTTTAAGCTTTTCCTGCTTTGCCAGGGCTTTTCCCAAACCAGATTTGCAGCTATAAAAAGCTGTATTAATATTCGGCAACCTTTTAATAAAGACTTAATTAAGACCTAAAAAAAACAAACCAGAATAACCTCCGTGGGGAGGATTAGAGAAGCACCCGTCCAGAGGTTCTGAAGGCATCGCTATGAGAAACAAAGAAACGAACAAAAAAATAATAATAAAACCTGGCAATTTGGAAGCTTAAAAGAAATTAGTTTGGTCTTGAGTCATGGGAAAAAAAAACAAGTGGAGAAGCTTCCTTAAAGAGGCACTACAGGCAGTTCTCGCGTTCACTTAGTGACGGTTCGAAGTCAAGGGGGAAGCAACTGTGGCGAGGAAGGCCTTCAAATGGGGCCAAGCTCCTTTCACAGATGTCTTACGTCGCAAGAGAAATTTTGGAGTCCATTGTGGTCGTACGTTGAGGACTACCGCACTACAGAACGAATGGAAATACTCCCTAGTCCTCGACTTACAACGATTCCTTAACTGAAACCACAACGGCACTGAACAAAGTGACTTACGACCATTTTTTCCCCCACTTAACGCCCCTCGCAGCCCCCCTGTGGTCACGTGATCAAAATTTGGGTGCTTGGCAACAGACTCCTATTTATGACGGGGTTGCCGTGCCCCGGGGTTGTGTGCCCTTTTGCGGCCTTCTGACAAGCGAAGTCAAGGGGGGAAGCCAGATTCAGTTAGCAACCAGGTTACTAAGTTATCAACTGGAGCGACTCACTTAAGGACAGCGGCAAGAAAGATCGTCCAATGGGGGCAGAACTTACTTAACAAATGTCTCGCTTAGCAACATACGTTTTGGGCTCCACTGCGGTCGTAATGCGAGGACTACCTGTATTCCTAATCTCTGCCTAGTGGGAGTTTTACTGGAAGTAAATCTGCACTGCAGGATTTCCGGATCTGCTTAATATCCTTGATCACCGTTCCCATCATGCACAACGGCATTATCTGAGGATGATGGGAGAATCTAGGCGGGAAGCCTGGCAAGCAAACGCTTAAAATAAACAATTAATAAAATAAATGCAGCCAATAAGACATTTTCATGCTGGGATCAGTCCTCGTTTGTTTAGGGTTTTTTTTTCCTCTCACGCCGATTTGGGGCTGGAGCCATCTCTGCTATGCAGCAGATGTGCAAGAAGCTCTCGCAAAGCCGTCTGCATATATTTATACGTATTTTATTTTAAATTGAGAAATAAACTTTTTCCAGCTGGCTGGTTAGAAAGCTAACCAGGCCGACAACTATAATTATGCCCAGTGCCTCATTTAGCCAGAAACAGGTGGAGGCCAAATCAGAAGGTTGTTTTTAAGGGGTGAAAAAAATAATAATTGCGCCACCCTGTCGCACAGTTGTGGTTTGGGATTCGAGACATTGCTCGAAAAAGTATCTGGGACCCCAAATTCTGGGGTGGGAAGCCCTTCTTACTGAGTCTTCCAGCCCTGGAGAAATTTTATCGGCTTCCCTTTAAGGATCTTTGGGGAGAATCGAGAGTTTTGGTGCAAAACTGGCAGCGGTTTTGCCTAGCAAGATTGAACAGGCTATAAAATAACTTGCATATTGGCTCTGCCAGCTGCAGAGCTCCCGGCCTTCAATTCAAAGAGAAATGTGTGTTCTATCTTAAAATTGGCTTTTAAATTTTTTTTTTAAAAACACCTTATTTCATAATCTCTGATTTTAATATTTAATGCTTTGCACCTTGTTTTTAACGAGGCTTGCAGGCTGACCGGGATGAGCGGTACATAAATTTTAAAAAATTAATAAAAACCGGTGGGATGAGAGGAGCGGATTTAACTTTGTCGTTCGGCGCCTGAAGGATTGGAAGGAAAACAACTTGTGGCAAAGCACACTATTTGCTCACAAATCCTGTACACGTCTGAGCCCCAAATTTCTGTTGCTAAGTGAGACATTTCTTCAGTGAATTTTCCTCCATTTTACAACATTTCTTTCCACATTTGTTAATCTGTGGCTAAATTAGTGATGCAGGTTGAGCGAATCTGGATTCCCTGTTGACTTCAATTGTTAGACGGTCGCAAAAGGGGATCACGCGACCCGGGGACACTGCAACCGTCATAAATACGAGTCAGTGGCTAGGGGACTGAATTCTGAGTTGCTGCAACGGTTGTAAGTGTGAGATACGGTCATAAGACCCTTTTTTCAATGCCACTGTACTTTCAAACGGTAAACGAATTGTTGTAAGTTGAGGACTACTTGTGAAATGTTCATCTTAATTTAAACATCTTTAATTAGACTTCAGGGGTTAAGAGAAAAATGATCCTAAGTTACTTTTTTTTTTGTAAACTTTGAACCGTCACTAAATGAACCGTCGTAAGCCAAGGACTACCTGTGCAGAAATGTGTACAGAGAAAACTCGGCTGTCAGTCTCTAAACCTGTCACTCAAACAACTGGAGAAGTGCCGGCAACAGAGTGTTTATATAACCCGAGTCAGTGTATCATGTGAACGCAGCCACCGCGTCTCCTTACTTCAGCTCATTCTAGCCAGAGTTTTTACACACTAAAATCAGGATTGGCAGCTCGCACAGCTATTCAGCTCCGGGAACAGACGAATTGGGGTTCCTTCTCAATGTTCCTTTTCCTCCGCTGGGCCAAAACATTTTGTTTGCTTTCATATTTTTATACTGGTAAGCCAGCCGGAGTTGTTGGATACAAGATGGGCAGCAAATAAATTTCATAAATAAGGAAGAAAAAGGGGAAAGTTAAAGCTGTGCTGGCTGGGGAATTCTGGGAGGTGAAGTCCACCCATCTTAAAGTTGCCCAGCTTCCACAACTTGAATCCTTCCAGTTGTTCAAGACTTCAACTCCCAGCATTCCCAGCGGGTTTTAACAATTGCACGGGAAAAACACTCTGTAGCTTAAAAACTACACGGTCCATCGTTTGACACACCAATGTCTCTCTCCCCATTGCAATACTATCATCTACAAGAAAGGTAGGATAATGGACCATCCAGAGCTGGATGGAACATAACACACTCCCAGGCTCCATTCACACAACACACTTAACCCAGGTCGGTTAACAGCTACTTCCCAACATGCCTAGCTTGGATTCCTTCCAGCTTTACGGCCGGGCAAACCTTAAGTGACTTCATTATTTTACAGTCCCATTGTCCCAGAATCCTTTCGCAAGGAGATGGGCAGCTAATAAATTTAATAAATAAACAAACAAATAACAGAGGTAATGCTCAACTTACAGCAGTTCACTTAGAGACCGTTCTAAGTTACAACAACACTGGGGGAAAAAAACACCATTTTTCCCCCACACTTAACCACCAGGCAGTTTGATCACGGTCAGGCGATCCGAATTTAGACGCTTGGCCAGTGACTCCTATTTACGACGGTCGCAGTGTCCCGCTTCCTTGACCTTCTTTGACACGCAAAGCCCATGGGGAAGCCAGACTCACCGCCTTACTAACTTAACAACTGCGGCCCAAAAGGTCGTAAAATGGGGCCAAATTCACCTTAACATAAATGTCTCACTTAGCAAAGGAAGTTTTGGACTCCATTGCGGACGAGATATTGAGAACTGCCTGTAAATAAATTGTGTGCGAACCCTGAAAACAGATTCGGGAAACAGGGAAAAATCACATTGTCTGAACACTCAGCCCCCTCCACCCCCCAGGTCTTTTCAGTGCCCCTCCCCCCATCACCAACCTCCCTAAAGTTCTCTATCCCGACGACAAACAGCAGACCCACAAATAGATAGATAGACAGATAGATAGATAGATAGATAGATAGATAGATAGATAGATAGGATAGATAGATAGGATAGATAGGATAGATAGATAGATAGATAGATAGATAGATAGATAGATAGATAGGATAGATAGATAGGATAGATAGGATAGATAGATAGATAGATAGATAGATAGCTATAGACAGATAGATAGATAAAGCTTTATTGTCATTTTTTTACTGTGAGCACAATGGCACACATTAAAAATGAAATTTAGTTGCTTGCTTTCGAAGTGTACACCTACATAACACACATTTAAACATACTATATACAACGTATGTATAGACCTACACCCTTACATATAAGTAACATATAAATATTTATCACTGTCCATCTTGAATGGACAAGAAGCAACGGATGGAAACTAACCAAGGAGAGAAGCAACCTGGAACTAAAGAGGAATTTCCTGACAGTGAGAACAATGAACCAGTGGAACTCCTTGCCTCCAGAAGTTGTGAATGCTCCAACACTGGAAGTTTTTAAGAAGAGACTGGACAGCCATTTGCCTGAAATGGTATAGGGTCTCCTGCCCGAGCAGGGGGTTGGACTAGATGACCTCCAAGGTCCCTTCCAACTCTATTATTATTATTATTATTATTATTATTATTATTATTATTATTATTATTATTATTATTATTATTATTATTATTATTATTATTAACAACCTGCCTCCAGAGGTGGTGAATGCTCCAACACTGGAAGTTTTTAAGAAGAGACTGGACAGCCATTTGCCTGAAATGGTATAAGGTTTCCTGCCTGAGCAGGGGGTTGGACTAGATGACCTCCAAGGTCCCTTCCAACTCTATTATTATTATTATTATTATTATTATTATTATTATTATTATTATTATTATTATTATTATTATTATTATTAAATACATAACGGGAGGAGGAAGCTTTAGAGTTCCCAAGGTTGATACTGTATGGAACAAAGCTGTGACTGAATCTTTCTGCTTCGGATACCACTGAGCTGAAACCCTCGACTGAAACCCTCCACGTTGATTCAGCCAGGCCCAGATCGTTTTGTGGGTTTTCCCTCCCCCCCACTTTCCCCTCCTCCCCGCCGCTCGACCCATTGTGCCGCCGGAGCCACTGAGGCCAGGCGCGCTCCCACTCACCGCCGCCAGGTGCCGCCTCCGCGCCGCCCTCGACGTCTTCAGCAGCCCAGGCCGCTCATGGAGCCGATGCGGTCGATCTTGAGGCCGAAGCAGCCGTTGGCCCCCCCTTTCTTGGGCAGCCCCTTCTGACGACGCGATCCTCCGCCGTCGCCTCCTCGCTGTTGCTCGTGGTGCACCATCCGGCCCCACTTTTGCCGCGCCTGCTTGCCGTCGGTGCGCAAGTCCCGCATCAGCCGCGACGCCGACGACGACGACGCTCCTTTGGCTTTCGGCGGCTTCGGGAGCGCAACGGCCGCCTTCGAGGAGCTGCCGCCGCCGCCGCCAGCAGCAGCCGCAGCCGCGGGGCCCGACGCCGCTTCTGCCCTCGGGCTCAGCTCCTCCCGCCAGGCCGTCGTGCCGCCCGCCGACAGCTGCAAGGCAACGGCAGTCATGCAGCAGAGCCGCCGCCCCCCCCCCCGACGGCAGCCCGATCCCGGGACGAGGGACGCCCGTTGCCCGAAGGCTGGATCGCCAGGGGGGAGGGGGAGGAGAGCGGGGAGGAAAGGCGGGGGGGGGTCGTGCAGGGGGTTTGCAGGAAAACGGATCAGACGGGGCGGGTGCAGGGGGAAAAAGGCGAGGGGCGGTCCCGCCGTCCGTTCCCACCACCCACCGGCCCCTTCGCTCCATCCGGGCGCTCCCCGGCTGCAATGGCCAAGTGAAGAGGAGCCGATGGGATGTGTAGTCCCCTCTCCGCTTCTCGCCCGGGATTCCCCCCCCCTCCATCGCCCGACCCGCCAAGCGCCGCAAAGGGCCCTCCCGTCTCTTCCCCCCCCCCCCCCGGCTCAAGACGGAGCCAAAGCAGACCCGGCTCCCCCGTCGAGGAAAGCCCAAGCGAACCGGCGGAGCCCGCCGACGACTCACCTGGTGCGGCTGCATCAGCGGCGGTCCCTCGGGTTGCAGCGGCCCCCGCCACTTCTGCGGCAGCGGCGGGATTTGAGGACCCAGCCACTTCTGCTGCAGCGGCTTCCCGTCGAGGGAGAGCGCCAGCAGGGACAGCAGCAGCAGCCCGCTGGCCGCCGGACGGGAGACGAACATCCCGGGTTGCGCAGGCGCCGGCAGAGCCACTGGGAGAGTGAGAGAGAGAGAGCGAGAGAGAATCCTCGAAGGCGCGGACCGCGGAGCCGAACGGAGCCGAGCCGAGCCGGGCGCTTTGCCGCAGGAGCGTTTCGTCTAGCCGCGTTTGCCTGCCTGGCCGGATTCGCTCGCAGCGCCGGCATCGCTGTCCGCGCCTTATATAAGCCAGCTGCAGGTGACGCACCGACGGCATCCTCCGCCCCGGCCGGCGGGGGTGGGGGGGGGAAGGAGGAGGGGGGAGCCGTCGTGATCCAGCCATCAATCGCTCGCCGGCCCGCCTTCTCCTGGCCTGGGGGGGGGGGGCGGGACGGGCCCCGAGGGGGCGCTCTGCGGCCGAAGCTCAGCCGGCGCCTCTTCCTCCTCCTCCTCCTCCGACCTGGCTTTCCGCGCTCGAGATCCCCGCACGGCCGGGCACCATGGGCGTGGGAGTCCATCCCACGCTTGCAAACGCTTTGAGTTGGGGAAGGCTGGCAGAAAGTTGGGGTTGAGAAACCCCTTCTTCCCCCCCCTTTTGCAGTCTTTTTCTCCTGCTTCTTTCTTTCAATTTATTTCTTTTAACATCTTTTTCTCCGTCCCTCTTTTCTTTCTTTCTTTCTTTCTTTCTTTCTTTCTTTCTTTCTTTCTTTCTTTCTTTCTTTCTTTCTTTCTTTCTTTCTTTCTTTCTTTCTTTCAATGTATTTCTTTTAAAATCTTTTTCTCCCTCCCCTTCCTTCCTTCCTTCCTTCCTCTTTCTTTCTTTCTTTCTTTCTTTCTTTCTTTCTTTCTTTCTTTCTTTCTTTCTTTCTTTCTTTCTTTCTTTCTTTCTTTCTCTTTCTTTCAATTTATTTCTTTAAAATCTTTTCCTTCCTTCCTTCCTTCCTTCCTTCCTTCCTTCCAATTTATTTCTTTTAAAATCTTTCTTTTTCTCCCTCCTCTTTTTTTCTTTCTTTCTTTCTTTCTTTCTTTCTTTCTTTCTTTCTTTCTTTCTTTCTTTCTTTCTTTCTTTCTTTCTTTCTTTCTCTCTCTCTCTCTCTCTCTCTTTCTCTCTCTCTCTCTCTTTCTTTCCCTCCTTTTTTCCCCTAATGTCTCAAATTCCAGGGGTGGGGTGGGGGATACTTAAAAATTGGATTAAATTCCCGTTGACTCGAGGGAGGTTGTTCTCCCCAATTGTTGGTTGGGAAATTCCCAGTGTCTGCCCCCCCCCCCCCGGCCAGGGATCAGTAATTGGGAAGGGGGAATCTTGACTGAGGTATCGTAGATTGCTCATTTCCCCCCTTCCCAACCCTTTTTTGTCTTCAGGGGATCCAAGGAGCGAGAAAGGAGGATGGCGAGATCCTAAGTAAAGGACCTCAACAACTTTACTATTAGGATTAGGATTAAGCTGTTTCCAGGGATTCTGTGTACACACACACACGTACGCACAAACATTGTGGACCACACACTGCAAAATCCCAAGACCCAGAGTATCCTGACTGCCATAAAAATTGGGAGGTGGGGAAGCAAGATGAGATCGGCTCCAAGATCGGCTGCTGTGATTCTCACAAGTTGCGGGTGCGAGCCCGTCTCCCCTGGCTAACCCAAGGGTGGGCTTAGTGGTTGTGGGAAGCCAGCTACCATCTGCAGGTCATCAAATGAGTGAGAACAATCAAGCAGTGGAACAGGAGTTGCCTCCAGAAGTTGTGGGAGCTTCATCAAAGGAAGCTGTCAAGGAGAGACTGGACCGCCATCGGTTGGAAATGGTGTAGGCCGGGTCTCCTGCTTGGGCGGGGGTTGGACTAGATGACCTACAAGGTCCCTTCCAACTCTTGTTATTCTGAAATGATGACGAAGCCAGCTTACCTTGCAGGACGCTTTGACTGGTTCTTGATGTACTCTACCTTCGGGGTTGGCTAATAGCTTGCACCCTTCAGTAACCAAGGTGAGGCTTAAACCACCTTTAGCTTTGCCTTTTGTGTAAAGCCAAGCACTGAGTTTAACCTGACCTGGCTTGGTTAAACTGGTGGTATGAGTGCAGCCACAGTGGGACTTTCTTGTTGATTTATTTATTACATTTATTTGCCGCCCCCTTCTCCCTTTGAACTGACTCTGTGCAGTTTGCAGCGCAGGAGCTTATGATCTCTCTGAATGCACCTGTGGTTTGTTAAATCCTGGTTAGTGAGTGCATGTGTGTATGTGTGTGTATGCTTGCATTTAGCAGAGTTTTCTCCCATAGCCCTTGGCTCGCTTCAACCTTTCGCTCTCCCGGCATAATTTTAGCCAGGTGAAGGCACCAGACTAGGAACCGGGAGATGGTGAGTTCTAGTCCTGTCTTAGAAATGAAAGCTGGCCGGGGGACTTCGCACCAATTACCAGGAGACAGAAAGAATAGGGAGGACAATAGAATAGGGAGGACCAGAGATCTTTTCAAGAAAATTGGAGAGATGAAAGGAACGTTACATGCAAAAATGGGCATGATAAAGTACCAAAATGGCAGGGAGCTAACAGAGGCAGAAGAGATTAAGAAGAGGTGGCAAAATTACACAGAAGAACTATACAAGAAAGAGCTTAACATCCCTGATAACCACAATGAGGTGGTCACTGACCTGGAGCCAGATATCCTAGAATGTGAAGTGAAGTGGGCCTTAGAAAAGCTGAGCAACAACAAAGCTAGTGGAGGTGACAGTATTCCAGCTGAGCTATTCAAAATCTTAAAAGACGATGCAGTAAAAGTGCTACACTCAATTTGCCAGCAAATTTGGAAAACTCAACAGTGGCCACAGGATTGGAAAAGATCAGTTTACATTCCAATTCCAAAGAAAGGCAGTGCCAAAGAATGTTCAAACTATCGCACGATTGCACTCATTTCTCATGCTAGTAAAGTTATGCTTAAAATTCTACAAGCTAGACTCCAGCAGTATGTGGATCGAGAACTACCAGAAGTACAGGCAGGATTTCGAAGAGGCAGAGGAACTAGAGATCAAATTGCTAACATACGCTGGATCATGGAGAAAGCTAGAGAGTTCCAGAAAAACATCTACTTCTGCTTCATTGACTATGCTAAAGCCTTTGATTGTGTGGATCATAACAAACTGTGGCAAGTCCTTAAAGAGATGGGCGTACCAGACCATCTTATTTGTCTCTTGAGAAACCTATATGCGGGTCAAGAAGCAACAGTGAGAACTGGACACGGAACCACTGATTGGTTCCAAATTGGGAAAGGAGTCCGGCAAGGCTGTATACTGTCGCCCTGCCTATTTAACTTATATGCAGAGCACATCATGAGAAAGGCAGGGCTAGATGAATCAAAAGTTGGAATTAAGATTGCCGGAAGAAACATCAACAACCTAAGATATGCAGATGATACCACTCTAATGGCAGAAAGTGAAGAGGAACTAAAGAGCCTCTTGTTGCAGGTGAAGAAGGAGAGTGCAAAACTTGGGTTGAAACTAAACATTAAGAAAACCAAGACCATGGCATCCGGCCCTCTCAATTCCTGGCAAATAGATGGGGAAGAAATGGAGGTAGTGACCGATTTTATTTTCCTGGGCTCCAAGATCACTGCAGATGGGGACTGTAACCAAGAAATTAAAAGACGCTTGCTCCTGGGGAGGAAAGCCATGGCAAATCTAGACAGCACACTAAAAAGCAGAGACATCACCCTGTCAACAAAAGTGCGTATAGTCAAGGCTATGGTCTTCCCAGTTGCAATGTATGGCAGTGAAAGCTGGACCATAAAAAAGGCTGAGCACCCAAGAATTGAGGCCTTTGAACTGTGGTGCTGGAGAAGACTCCTGCGAGTCCCTTGGACTGCAAGGTGATCAAACCGGTCAGTCCTAGAGGAGATCAACCCTGACTGCTCTTTAGAAGGCCAGATCCTGAAGCTAAAACTCAAATACTTTGGCCACCTAATGAGAAGGAAAGACTCACTGGAGAAGAGCCTAATGCTGGGAAAGGTTGAGGGCAAGAGAAGAAGGGGACGACAGAGAATGAGGTGGCTGGATGGAGTCACTGAAGCAGCAGGCGTGAGCTTAAATGGACTCCAGAAGATGGTAGAGGACAGGAAGGCCTGGAGGAACGTTGTCCATAGGGTCGCGATGGGTCGGACACGACTTCGCAACTAACAGCAACAAAAAGTAAAGTAAAATTAAAGTTAAAGTTAAAGTAAAGTTAAAGTAAAGTCAAGTAAAGTTAAAGTTAAAATAAAGTTAAAGTTAATAAAGTTAAAGTTAAAGTAAAATAAAGTTAAAGTTAAAGTAAAGTAAAGTAAAACAAAATGTTAAGAATTTGTGCAAAAGCATGTTTTTGGGATAGAGATGACCGTAAACCAAATTTTAACTACCGCTATTTTTCCACCAAGCGCAAAGCAGAGGGCAACGCAGGCAACAATGAACAAAAGCTTTGAGATAGGTAATATATAAAGAGCCTCCCTCCCCCCCATCAGTTTAAAAATGTCACTGCAATGAACAACATATAAGCATTCCTTTGGTATTTGTTACTCTAAGAAATCCACCATCTTTTTCAGAACTATTCCGGATTGTTCCATTAGAGCTTCTCAATCTCAACCATAGTCAGATGTGTGGACTTCATTTCCCAGAATTCCCCAGGCAGCAAGCTGGCTGAGGAATTTTTAAACTCATGGAGTTGGGCAATAGAATCATACAAAGCAGGGGGCTTCAAGCTTGGCCCTTTTATGACTTGTGGACCACAACTCCCAGAATTCCTCAGCCAGGCACGCTGGGAGTTGAAGTCCACAAGTCATAAAAGGGCCAAGTTTGAAGACCCCTGATACAAAGCCATGAATCTGGCTTCAGAAAGAAAAACAGCATCAACTTTCAAGCAATTTCCTTGCCAGGGATACAAAATGGTTTTTTTTTGTTTTAAACCAAGTTTAGCCTACAGCAGTGATCGCTTTTTTTGGCATCTCTGCTTAGCTTTTCAGTTGGCTCGCTACTGCCCCCTAGCCAAGAAAAGGGATGACAAGATAAGATAAAGATCAGATAAGCCAGGGGTCTTCAAACTTGGCCCTTTTATGACTTGTGGACTTCAACTCCCAGAATTCCTCAGCCAGGCATGCTGGCTGAGGAATTCTGGGAGTTGAAGTCTGCAAGTCATGAAGGGGCCATAGTTCCCCTATGCTGGCTGAGGAATTCTGGGAGTTGAAGTCCGCAAGTCATCCAAGGGCTAAGTTTGAAGACCCCTGAGGTAAGCCTTTATTGTCATTTATTTACTATGAGCCCACATTAAAAAAAGAAATTCTGTTGCCTGGTCTCAGGGGAATCCTGGGAGTTGAAGTCCACAAGTCTTAAAGAAGCCGAGGTTGGGCCTCCTTAAACTAGTGGTTAAGGCAGTCCTTGTAGAAAGCCAGAGTTTGGACCATGAGTTCAAGTCCTGCCTTAGCCACAAAACCCAGCTGGGTGACTTTGGGCCGGTCCCTGTCTTTCCCAACCCAACACAACTCACCGGATTGTTTTTGTGGGGAAAATTGGAAGAGGAAGTTGGGTTATGTATGTCTGCCGACCTGGGTTGTTTGTACAAATAATAAAGGCGGGAAATAAATATTGCGCATATGTAGCTAGATAAGGAAAAGGAACCTGTGCTTTGGGAGAAAACGTATCTGTGAAGGTGGGACAGATTTCCAACTCTGTGATTTTATTGGTACCACATTGTGGGAGGCCATCTTGTTAGCATGCAGTGAACTCCCTCGTGAGCAGGGAGATGGGCTCAATACTCAATAATCCTAGAAAATTACAGGGGATTGAAAGAGGAATGCTGTCAGTCTCTGTCTATCTATTTATCTATCTATCTATCTCTAGATTTATCTGTCTGTCCTGTCTGTCTCTAGCTACTGCATCTATCTGTCTGTCTGTCTGTCTGTCTGTCTGTCTGTCTATCTATCTATCTATCTATCTATCTATCTATCTATCTATCTAGAATAGAACAGAAAATAGAATAGAATAGAATAGAATTGGCAATAGGATATAGGATATAGGATATAGGATATAGAATAGGATAGGATAGGATAGGATAGGATAGGATAGGATAGGATAGGATAGGATAGGATAGGATAGAATAGAATAGAATAGAATAGCTTTATTGGCCAACATATTATCATCTATCTTTCTGTCTGAATGAATGAATGAACCTTTGTTATCAAAAGTACAACATGTGTACAGTGAGATTGGCTGTCTGTCTATTTATAGAATAGAATAGGAAATAGAATAGAATAGAAAAGGAATAGAATAGAAAAGGAATAGAATAGAATAGAATAGAATAGAATAGAATAGAATAGAATAGAATAGAATAGAATAGAATAGAATAGAATGGAACATAGAATAAGAATAGAATAGAACAGAAAATGGAATAGAATAGAGAATAGAATAGAATAGAATAGAATAGAATAGAATAGAATAGAATAGAATAGAATAGAATAGAATTACAAATAAGAATAGAATAGAATAGAATAGAATAGAATAGAATAGAATAGAATAGAAAATAGGTATTGGAAATGAATAGAGTAGAGTAGAGTAGAGTAGAGTAGAGTAGGAATAGGAATAAGAATAGGAATGGAATGGAATGGAATGGAATGGAATGGAATAGAATAGAATAGAATAGAATAGAATAGAATAGAATAGAATAGAATAGAATAGAATAGAATAGAATAGAATAGAATAGAATAGAATAGAATAGAATATAGGTATTGGAAATGAATAGAGTAGAGTAGAGTAGAGTAGAGTAGAGTAGAGTAGGAATAGGAATAGGAATAGGAATGGAATGGAATGGAATGGAATAGAATAGAATAGAATAGAATAGAATAGAATAGAATAGAATAGAATAGAATAGAATAGAATAGAATAGAATAGAATAGAATAGAATAGAATTACAAATAAGAATAGAATAGAATAGAATAGAATAGAATAGAATAGAAAATAGGTATTGGAAATGAATAGAGTAGAGTAGAGTAGAGTAGAGTAGAGTAGAGTAGAGTAGGAATAGGAATAGGAATTGGAATGGAATGGAATGGAATGGAATAGAATAGAATAGAATAGAATAGAATAGAATAGAATAGAATAGAATAGAATAGAATAGAATAGAATAGAATAGAATAGAATATAGGTATTGGAAATGAATAAAGTAGAGTAGAGTAGAGTAGAGTAGAGTAGAGTAGAGTAGGAATAAGAATAGGAATAGGAATGGAATGGAATGGAATGGAATAGAATAGAATAGAATAGAATAGAATAGAATAGAATAGAATAGAATAGAATAGAATTACAAATAAGAATAGAATAGAATAGAATAGAATAGAATAGAATAGAATAGAATAGAAAATAGGTATTGGAAATGAATAGAGTAGAGTAGAGTAGAGTAGAGTAGAGTAGAGTAGGAATAGGAATAGGAATAGGAATGGAATGGAATGGAATGGAATGGAATGGAATAGAATAGAATAGAATGGAACATAGAATAAGAATAGAATAGAACAGAAAATGGAATAGAATAGAGAATAGAATAGAATAGAATAGAATAGAATAGAATAGAATAGAATAGAATAGAATAGAATAGAATAGAATAGAATAGAATAGAATAGAATTGTGATTAAACACACATGGAATTTGTCTCCAATGCAGAAGCTCTCAGTGAACATACAAACAACAAAGTGATAAGTCATAGATCATAAATCATAAGATACAAACAACAAGTAATAAGCTATCAGTAGGAGAAGGCAGTAGGAAAGATGAGAAGGATAACAGTAATATACCCTTACTACATGGGTAAATATCCTTAAAGATAAGACAAGGGGGAATTGGGTGTTCAGCAGAGGGATGGCATGAGGGGAAAAAACTTTCTCTGTGTCTAGTTGTTTTGGCATGCAAGGCCCTGTAGTCGCGTCCTGAGGGGAGAAATTGAAACAAGTCTTTATTTATTTACTTATTTATTAAATTTTGAAACTGCCCATCACTGGGGGGGGGGCACTCTGCTTGGTGAGAAAGAAAGCATTAAAACCTAAAAACAGTATACAGTATTTATATATTTTTTAAAAAACAAATCATTTGCAAGTCTCTGGGGGCCTTCTTCCTTGAATTTCGCCCCAAATAAGATTTATCTCACCCTTAGCCACCATTCCTGGCTCTGTTTACCCTGTTTGATATGTTTATTCGCCGAAAACGGTTTTTTCTCCCCCGCCTGTGCAGCTTGTCACGTAGACTGAACCTGGAAAAGCGAGAGCTGCACAAAGAAACTTTATTCTTTTTTTCCCCTTATTGTTGTTTTTATGTTGGGGAAAGGTGTAGCAGTCACCCCCTCCCCGCCTGCCCCCCCTCCTGCACCTGCCTCCCCTCGCAGCCTGGCCAAATGGCCCAGGATCAACGGGGAAGCCCAGGGGCTGCGGCCCAAGCAGATTTATGAGCTCCAGATGTTGCTCGCAGCAGCCCCTGCACGAATGTCCCCTCCTGATAAGAGAGAGAGGGTCCTTGGGGCTTGCAACGTGCCTGAGAAACAAAGCAGCTGGGCTTCCCGTCCCATCCCGAGATGGAGCTTGGCCTGGGCGCGCCCCCTGAGCCGTGGTGGACAGCTCCTCCCGGCTGGCTCTCTCGGCGGCCCAGGCCTGCGACGTGCTCGGGGGCACAAACGACTCGCTTTGCAGCCAGACAGAATAACAATGGAGTCAGCCCCACGAGCGAGAAAGAAGAATAGGCAGGGCTCTGTCTGGGGAAGGCCTGTGCTTGAACTCGGGACTGATGAATGACTCTGGCAGCGCCCTGCTCCTGGAAAGCACTCTCCATCCCAGAGATGGCTGGGGTCAGGAGTCAGTCTCTCTCTCTCTCTCTCTCTCTCTCTCTCTCTCTCTCTCTCTCTCTCTCTCTCTCTCTCTCTCTCTCTCTCTCTCTAACTCTCTCTCTAACTCTCTCTCTCTGTAATTTCTATCTATCTATTCATCAATATACTGGTAGAATGGAATAGAATAGAATAGGAATAGAATAAGAATAGAATAGAATAGAATAGAATAGAATAGAATAGAATAGAACAGGAGAAATAATAGAATAGAAATAGAATAAGAAATGGAATAGAATAAAGAATGAATAGAATAGAATAGAATAGAATAGAATAGAATAGAATAGAATAGAATAGAATAGAATAGAATAAGAATAGTATAGAATAGAATAGAACAGGAGAAAGAATAGAATAGAAATAGAATAAGAAATGGAATAGAATAGAATAGAATAGAATAGAATAGAATAGAATAGAATAGAATAGAATAGAATAGAATAGAATAGCTTTATTGGCCAGCCACATTATCATCTATCTCTGTCTGAATGAATGAATGAACCTTTATTATCAAAGTACAACATGTGTACAGTGAGATTGGCTGTCTATCTATTTATCTCTATCTATCTATCTATCTATCTATCTATCTATCTCTCTCTCTCTCTCTCTCTCTCTCTCTCTCTCTCTCTCTCTCTCTCTCTCTCTCTCTCTCTCTCTCTCTCTCTATCTATATCTATCTATCTATCTCTATCGAAACACCTCGGCTTTAAATGAATTTCAAATATATAAATTGCTGCCTTGCCTAATAAAGGCTATTGCTGCTGGCTGGGATGAATCGTTATGAATCTTTCAAAAATTCCGCAGAAATTCTGCAGCCGCCTGAAATGAAATCCCTACTTTCAAAAGAGAGAGAGAGAGAAATAAAAGGATCCTGGAATTACAGACCACTCAGGGTGACATCAGTCTAGCTGGGAGGATGTTCAGCAGATCACCCAGCAACCTTATGTGCAAGCACTCCGTAAACAGTGGAGTAATTATTAGTGGTTACTAGGTCTCTGCCAATAATAAATCTCCCCAGGTGAACCTTATCTTGTTTCTTCATCAAGATACTTCCCTGGTAGATAGTGGGAACGTTGCCAGTGTAATATATCTGGATTTCAGCACAGCCCTTGACAAAGGTGACACTCTGACCAGCAAGTCAGTGTGGGCTGAAGGACATATCAGGGACAATGGATGTGAAGCTTGGCGTGAACATTACTCACAAAACCGGGCACATCAATAGCTCCTCAACAGAGTGGAATGCGCTGTGAAATGCCATGAGGTTCAAGCCTGCATTTTTTGGGGAAAAAATTAATGGCTTTTAGGAGGAAGTGGAAAGAACGATTATCCAAACTGCACATGATCCAAAATCGGGTAGGTGAGTACACACTCTAAAGCAGGGCTTCCCAGTCCTTAAGAGGCCTGGACTGCAACTCCCAGAATTCCCCAGCCAGCATGGAATTCTGGGTGTTGAAGTCCACAAGTCCACACACCCTTGCTTAGAACAGGGTTTTCCAAACCTGAGCAACTTTTAAGATGGGTGGGCTCCAACTTCCCAGCCAACAGCAATGTTTGGAAAAAAAGTGGCCAAGTTTGAAATAAACTCTGCTAGAAGACGCAGCTCATGGCAGAAATGTCTCGATAACCTTCATTCTCGCAAAAATAGTCCTGGAAACGGTTCTGTGGAGTCCTAGACAGAGCAGGGATTGGACTCCATGTCCCAATGTCCTGCAAAGTTGCCAAAAAAAAAGGGGGATCTTAAGAAATTTAGACAATCCAGTGTCTCCAGACTGACACCTTACAACAATTACACAGGGATTCACAGTGGGATTCTAAGCAGAATAAGCGAGTTGGAAGCGACCTTGGAGGTCATCTAGTCCAACCCCTTGCTCAGGCAAGAAGCCCTATACCATTTCAGACAAGGGGCTGTCCAACATCTCTTCCAATGCTGGAATACCCACAAATCTGGAGGCAAGCAGTTCCACTGATTAATTGTTCCCACCATTACGAAATTCCTCCTTAGTTCCAGGTTGCTTCTCTCCTTGATCAGTTTCCATCCATTGCTTCTTGTCCTGCCTTCGGGCGCTTTGCAGAATAGGTGGACCCCCCACTCCTCTCCTTTGTGACAAATACTGGAAGAGTGCTGTCATGTCATCCCTAGTCCTTCTCTTCACTAGACTAGCCATGCCCAGTTCCTGCAACTGTTCTTCATATGTTTTATCCTCCAATCCCCTAATCATCTTCGTTGCTCTTCTCTGCCCTCTTTCCAGAGTCACAACACCTTCATCAAAAGAAAGAAAATATTTCCAACAGGACTTTTTCTCAGGTAAGTATTTCAGACGGCAGTTGATGGGGTTGCTTTTATTTTACCATCACTACTACTTCTTCTTCTTCTTCTTCTTCTTCTTCTTCTTCTTCTTCTTCTTCTTCTTCTTCTTCTTCTTCTTCTTCTTCTTCTTCTTTTCCTCCTTCTCCTTCTTCTTCTTTAATCATGAGATCATATTGTGGAAAACAGTGTTGGGAAGCGTCATGAAAGAACAACATTGTCGTAACAGGAAAAATGTAGTGGAAAAACACGATCAGAGGGCCACGAAGGAGTAAAGGCGACCGTCACAATTCAGGAAAGCAGACCTCATTGTGTATACAGGTGGTCCTCAAAGAACTTCGAGGCATTGTTTACCTTAAAGAATCTTTATTTGAGAAGCATGGCATCGGCGCTTACATAGTCTAAGCCAAAATCTGAATTCCTCTCCCCTGAGCACAGAGTATCAAAGCACAATTCCCTCCTCCAATTTACAGTCATAAATCACATTCCCCATTAGTTTGAAATGCAGGCTTCCCCTCCAGTTCTCCAGCCCGCCAATTCTTTATCATCTCTTATTTCAATAACCTTGGTTCTCACACTAGGTTCAGTGTTATTATGTCTAGTTAGACTCTCGTGCACATTCCTCCCCCTAGCACCATCTAACTCTAAAAGCAAAAAGAAGAAAATGGCTGCATCTCCAGCTGTTGTCAGTGCAAAAACATCCGATGTTAGCAGCATTGACAGCCTTCCTTGCCACAACCGTTAAGTGAATCACTGCAGTTGTTAAGAACGTGGTTGTTAAATGAATCCGGCTTCCCCGTTGACGTTGCTTGTCGGAAGGACACAAAAGGGGATCAGGTGACCCTCCCCCACTCCCCTACCCTGGGACAATTTCAATCATCGTAAAGATGAGTCTGTTGCCAGGCGTCTGAATTTTTTCCCACCTGACCACGGAGATGTTGCAATGGTCCTAAGTCTGAAAAACGGCCACCAGTCACTTTTTTTCAGAGCTGTTGTAAGTTCGAACAGTCAGTAAATGAGCTGTCGTAAGCCGAGGACTTACCTGTACAGCCATAGAAGGAACACAACGGGTGAAAAACCAAATTCAGGAAAGCCTATCTCATTTGGGGTGTTTGATCAGAGGTTGAAAACTGAGCACAACTGGGACCAGAATTTCCATTGTTAAGCCAGGCGGTTGTTAAATGAATTGTACTCAATTTGTGTCACAGTCGTTAAGCGAATCCAGCTTGGCTTGGCTTGTCTGAAGCTGGCTGGGAAGGTTGCAAATGGCCACCACGTGACCCTGGGAGGTTGCAGCCATGGGGAATATATGCCGGTTGCCCTGAATTTTGATCACCTGACCGCAGAGATGCTGTGTTGGTTGTAAGCACGAGGACTGGCTGTAAGTGTGAGGACCAGTGGTAAGTCACTTTTTCCCATGCTTTGGTGGCCTCGAACGATTGTAAGTCAAGGACTACCTGAATATGAGCCTCTCAAGCCAGCTGGAATTTTGTTGTTGTTGTTAGCTGCGAAGTCATGTCCGACCCATCGCAACCCTATGGACAACGTTCCTCCAGGCCTTCCTGTCCTCCACCATCTTCTGGAGTCCATTTAAGCTCACGCCTCCTGCTTCAGTGACTCCATCCAGCCACCTCATTCTCTGTCGTCCCCTTCTACTCTTGCCCTCAACCTTTCCCAGCATTAGGCTCTTCTCCAGTGAGTCCTTCCTTCTCATTAGGTGGCCAAAGTATTTGAGTTTCAACTTCAGGATCTGGCCTTCTAAAGAGCAGTCAGGGTTGATCTCCTCTAGGACTGACCGGTTTGATCGCCTTGCAGTCCAAGGGACTCGCAGGAGTCTTCTCCAGCACCGGAGTTCAAAGGACTCCATTCTTTGGCGCTCAGCCTTTCTTATGGTCCAACTTTCACTGCCATACATTGCAACTGGGAAGACCATAGCCTTGACTATACGCACTTTTGACTGGTCCAATTCTGAGCAAGGAAAGGAGTGTGTGTGTGTGTGTGTGTCTGTGTCTGTGTCTGTAAAATGCCCCCCCCCAATAGTCATGGCTCATCTGGCTCCTGGATGAGGTCACCACGGATAAATTCCTGACTCTTGGCCAGTCCCAACTAGAGGTAACTCATCCCCACCTGGATCGTTCCCCCCCCCACTGCCAGACACAGAAAGCCATAGCTTTAAGCTCCGCCAAGGAGAATTTCACACTTAATGTCCAGCTGTTGGCACCGGCTGGCAGGCCTTGCAAAGCCCCCGAGCTTCCTAAAACATGTGACGAATGGCTGCAGGAATTGGGTTTGGCTAGGCTAAATAAAAGAAGAAATAGGGGAGACATGATAGCAGTGTTCCAGTATTTGAGGGGCTGCCCCAAAGAAGACGGGGTTCAAGTTATTCTCCAAAGCACCAGAGAGGGGAGGACGAGAAACAACGGTTGGAAACTGACCAAAGAGTGAAGCAACCTTCCTCACAGTGAGGACAATTAGCCAGTGGAACAGCTTGCCACCAGAAATCGTGGGCAATATGATTAGATGTAATATGATTAGATGGTCACGTGATCAAAATTTGGGGCACTAAGCAATGGCAAGCATTTGTGACGGGGTCACGTAATCACACTCTGCGATCTTCCTTTAGCTGGTTTCCGAGCAAGCGAAGTCAATGGGAGAAGCCAGATTCACTTAATGACCGCATGATTCGCTTAACAACTGCAGTGTTTCGCTTAGCAATTGTGGCAAGGGAGGTCGTAAAAATGGGGCAAAAGTTGCTTAGCAAAGGAAAGCTTGGACTCCATTGTTGTCGTTAAGTCGAGGACTAGCGTATTCCCCCTAAAATAAGTCCCAACTGGAAAATAAGCCCCAGCGTGATTTTTCAGGATGCTTGTAATCTAAGCCCCGCCCCCAAAGTAAGCCCCAGTTCAGATCATCAGCCAGACGGACCGTATTTCCTCGAATATAAGCCCTAACTGGAAAATAAGCTTTAATGTGCCTTTTGGAGCACAAATTAATATAAGACCCGGTCTTATTTTCCAGAAATATGGGGCATGTGTATTTTACAAATGACGGATTCTATGTGGAGAGCTAACCATCTCTGCTTGCTTAGCATTGGAATTAGATCTTCCCATCCTGCGTAGGAGATTGGACAAACAAGGGATCTCCAGCGTTATCAGTCTTGACTACTTCAGCCTCTGTCCCATGGGATCTATTGAATCCTTTAGAGCAGGGGTCCCCAATCTGTGGGTTCTGTGGCCCACTACCGGCCTATTTGCCACAGGGCCATGTGAGTGGTGGGCCGGTGCACGAGCGTCCCCACTACTGCGAACGGCAGCCCAAAGCTTCTCTCTTGTGTGAGTGGAGCTGCACATAGCTAAAAGGCGTCATATTATAGTTATTAATACCCTGATCCTCCAAGACCTGAATAGAAATAGTATAGTATTAGTATTAGTATTAGTATTAGTATTAGTATAGTACAGTAGAATAGAATAGAATAGAATAGAATAGAATAGAATAGAATAGAATAGAATAGAATACAATACAATACAATACAATACAATACAATACAATACAATACAATACAATACAATACAATACAATACAATATAGCAGGGGTGTCAAACTCAATTTCATTGAGGGCCGCATCAGCATTGCAGTTGCCCTCAGGGGGGCGGGTGGGTATGGCCAGGGTGGGCGTGGCCTACTGGGTGGGCGTGGCCAGAGTGCACATGGCCTACTGGGTGGGCGTGGCCAGCTCTGCATCGTTGGCATCAAGGGTGCCTATGGGGGCCTGGGCAGGAGTGGGACAGATCTGAGGGTCTCTGGGCCAGGGCCAAGGCAGTGGGGGCCGTTCCCTCACTGTTTCCAGGATGGCTTTGCGGGCCGCATGAAACCACTTCGCGGGCCGGATCTGGCCCCCGGGCCTTGTGTTTGACATGTCTGCAATATAGAATAGAATAGAATATAGAATAGAATAGAAGAATATAGAAAAGGAATACTTAACGACCACAACTGAGCTCCACAATTTCTCTCACTAAGCGAGACACGGGTTAAATGAGTTTTGTCCCATTTCACGACCTTTCTTGCCACAGCCGTTAAGTGAATCGCTGCAGTCGTTAAGTTAGGCACGGGGTTGACCACTCAATCAGGCTTCCCCGTGAACGTGGCTTGTCAGAAGCTGCCCAACCTATCTTGCAGGGTTGTTGTGAGGAAAATTAAGAGGCCAGAGAGCTGCGGATGTTGCTTTGAGTTGATGGATAATAATAATAATAATAATTAATAATAATAATAATAATAATAATAATAATAATAATAATAATAATAAAAAGAAAAAGAAGAAGAAGAAGAAGAAGAAGTAGTAGTAGTAGTTGGAAGGGACCTTGGAGGTCATCTAGTCCAACCCCCTGCTAAGGCAGGAAACCCTATACCATTTCAGACAAATGGCTGTCCAGTCTCTTCTTAAAAACTTCCAGTGTTGGAGCATTCACCACTTCTGGAGGCAGGTAGTTCCATTGGTTAATTGTTCTAACTGTCAGGAAGTTTCTCCTTAGTTCTAGGTTGCTTCTCTCCTTGACTAGTTTCCATCCGTTGCTTCTTGTCCTGCTTTCAGGTGCTTTGGAGAATAGCTCGACTCCCTCTTCTTTGTGGTAGCCCATGAGATATTGGAACACTGCTATCATGTCACCCCTCACCCTTCTCTTCATTAAACTACACATATCCAATTCCAGCAACTGTTCCCTATAAATGAACAAGAGTTAGTGGAGCAAAGAAGTGGCAAAGTCTGTGGGGAAGAAACTATAAATTGACAACATCAGCTTCATATAAAGAAAACCCATACAAAATATTCTTTAGATGGCACCTGCTGCCAACAGAATTAGCAAAAATATTTAAAAATATGTCAGAGAAAGGTTGGAAATGTAAACACAAACCAGGTACTTATTATCACGTGTGGTGGACATGTGTTAAAGCAAGGAGATATTGGACAAAAATTAGCACTTGGTTAGAAAAACTGTTAGAGAAACACATAGACTATAAACCTGATTTTTTTAAACTAGGTATAATGCCAGAAAATTCTGATAAGCAAAGTACATATTTGATTCTACATGTGATAACAGCGGCAAGAATTATATTTGCACATTACTGGTAGAACAAAGAAACACCACCAGAAGAATAATCGAAAAAATACGAGACTGCAGAAATGGACAGACTTGCTTTTAAGGTTGAAAGAAAAGGAAGAAACAGAACATTTTCAAATCTGGGATCTATTTTATCCATGGTTAGAGCAGGGGGGTCTTCAAACGTGGCCCTTTTATGACTTGTGGACTTCAACTCCCAGAATGCCTCAGCCAGGCACGCTGGGAGTTGAAGTCCACAAGTCATAAAAGGGCCATGTTTGAAGACCCCTGAGGTAAGCCTTTATTGTCCACAAGTCATGTAGGGGGCCATAGTTCCCCATGCTGGCTCAGGAATTCTGGGAGTTGAAGTCCACAAGTCATGAAGGGGCCATAGTTCCCCCCCTCTGGCTGAGGAATTCTGGGAGTTGAAGTCCACAAGTCATGAAGGGGCCATAGTTGCCCCCCCCTCTGGTTGAGGAATTCTGGGAGTTGACGTCCACAAGTCATGAAGGGGCCATAGTTCCCCCCCTCTGGCTGAGGAATTCTGGGAGTTGAAGTCCACAAGTCATGAAGGGGCCATAGTTCCCCCCCCCGGTTGAGGAATTCTGGGAGTTGACGTCCACAAGTCATGAAGGGCCCATAGTTCCCCCCCTCTGGCTGAGGAATTCTGGGAGTTGAAGTCCACAAGTTCTACCTGCGACCGGCGTCAACGTCCCTCCGTCCAGTGCGCTCCCACAGAGAGGGCCTCCTCAGGGTGCCGCCGATCAAAGAATGCCGATTGGCGACCCCCAGGGGGAGAGCGTTCTCTGTGGGCGCGCCAGACCTTTGGAACAGCTTACCGGTTGAGCTCCGGACGGCCCCCGACCTTCGCTCCTTCCGGCGCGATCTTAAAACATTCTTTTTCGAACAAGCTGGCCTGGTCTGATGGGATGGGGTTGGGTTTTTAAAATTAGTTTTTAACTTAATATGTATTGATTTTATGGGCATGATGTTTAATTGGTTTTTAATGGTTTTTTAATTTTTGTATCTGATTTTTATTGTGTATTGCCCTGTTCACCGCCCTGAGTCCTTCGGGAGAAGGGCGGTATAGAAATCAAATTATTAAATTTAATTAAATTAAGTCATAAAAGGGCCCATAGTTCCCCCCCTCTGGCTGAGGAATTCTGGGAGTTGAAGTCCACAAGTCATAAAAGGGCCACGTTTGAAGACCCCTGGGTTAGAGAAAAGATTTAGGGATTAGGAATTCAATTTGTATTAGTGAATAAGATACTCAGACAACACGTTTTTGTTGAATATTTATTACTGAACTCTGTTAAAAAAATCAATAAAACTTTATTAAAAAAAAGTTAGTGGAACAAAAATTACAGAAACTCTATAACTCTCAGGAGCAAAAAACCAGCATTCTTGAAATATTTATGGTGACGTCCTCCACGTTAGCAGGGATATTAACTGGAAAATCTGGACGATTTACCCCATAGAACTGCTCTGTCCTGTCTGAAAATTACTCAGGCTTGCTTCTCCCAAACATGTTGACCTGTGAGGAAACAATTATTTGGCGTTTCCAGTTGGCTATCTAGCACAATCTCCAAGGGCAATCTGAAATATGCCGAGATAGACACCCACTTCCTACGGCTGGGCTCATGTTTTCCCTTTAATAACCAGCTGCCGCCGGCTTCCAACAAACAAAACAAAATGGAAATAAATTTCACTCTCCTTCCAGCTCACCCTCCATCTTTCCTCGACTTAACTTGATGCCAATTTTCTCGCCTTTCCTATTTATATTATATATATATATATATATATATATATATATATATATATATATATATATATATATATATATATATATATATATATATATATGGCCGCGGTGGCTCAGTGGGTTAGGACGCTGAGCTTGTCGATCAGAAGGTCGGCAGTTTGGCGGGTCGAATCCCGAGTGCCGCATAACAGACCTGTTAGTTGTCCCAGCTTCTGCCAACCTAGCAGTTCGAAAGCACGTAAAAATGCAAGTAGAAAAATAGGGACCACTACGGTGGGAAGGTAACAGCGTTCCGTGCGCCTTTGGCGTCTAGTCATGCCGGCCACATGACCACGGAGACGTCCTCGGACAAGCGCTGGCTCTTCGGCTTTGAAACGGAGATGAGCACCGGCCCCTAGAGTCGGAAACGACTAGCATGCATGTATATATATATATATATATATATATATATATATATATATATATATATATATATATATATGTAAATTTTTGGGATTGCTAACAAAGTATTAAAGGGAGACTGATATGCATTTCAAACTCATTTGTTCTCATCAGTCAGCCATATCCTTCTGAGATTCGAACCTTGGCCGATTGCACCTTAGGCAATTGTTCTAACCTTTAGGCCACTGGCTCTTTCTCACTTTGTTAGCTGAGAAGCAAGGGAGATATGTGTTAAGTGTTTGTTAAGTATTTGGAATAACTTGCTAGGCTCCAAACATGGGACAAATCTTATTTTCTGTTTCGGCCTAACCCAAGGCCATCCACAGGCAGTAGTCACAACAGTGACAGCACAGATTTGTGTACATTTTTTGGATTGCTAACAAAGAATTAAAGGGAGACTGATAGGCATTTCAAACTTACTTGTTCTCATCAGTCAGCCATACCCTTCTGAGATTCGAACCTTGGCCGATTGCACCTTAGGCAATTGTTCTAACCTTTAGGCCACTGGCTCTTTCTCACTTTGTTAGCTGAGAAGCAAGGGAGATATGTGTTAAATGTTTGTTAAGTATTTGGAATAACTTGCTAGGCTCCAAACATGGGACAAATCTTATTTTCTGTTTCGGCCTAACCCAAGGCCATCCACAGGCAGTAGTCACAACAGTGACAGCACAGATTTGTGTACATTTTTTGGATTGCTAACAAAGAATTAAAGGGAGACTGATAGGCATTTCAAACTTACTTGTTCTCATCAGTCAGCCATACCCTTCTGAGATTCGAACCTTGGCCGATTGCACCTTAGGCAATTGTTCTAACCTTTAGGCCACTGGCTCTTTCTCACTTTGTTAGCTGAGAAGCAAGGGAGATATGTGTTAAGTGTTTGTTAAGTACGTATTTGGAATACCTTGCTAGGCCACAAACATGGGACAAATCTTATTTCCTGTTTTGGCCTAACCCAAGGACTATATATTAGTCCTTGACCTGCCACCATTTGTTTAATGACTTTGATTCAAGTGAATTATACGACCTCCTAACCGGTCAGAATGTTTTGAGTATTGTGGGGAAAACAAATTTAAATAAGAATGGAAACAGGATTCGTGACCAGGCGATCAAGACGATCCGTGAAAAGCAGCTTTAAATATTGATGCGGTTCATTACTTGCAGAAACCTGAGAAAAATGTTTACGTTTACCGGTCATTTATTCAAAAAAGAACTGCATCAACTGAAGGTTGGCAAAAAAGAGAATATTATTGGAAGAAGAGGAAATCAAGCAAAGGTATTATATGGACTGTAGAATTATAGAAATTGGAAGTTTTTAAGAAGAGACTGGACAGCCGTTTGTCTGAAATGGTACAGGGTTGCCTGCCTGAGCAATCGGTTGGACTAGATGACCTCCAAGGTCCCTTCCAACTTTATTATTATTGTTATTGTTTTCCAAACACTAACCCAAACGCAATGTTTACCAAATATCAAGGTGTATATTAAAAATCAATAAGACATATTTTTTAAAAATAAATGAGGTGACTTATGACTACTTCCAGTGCTGGGGACCCAGCCCTCACTTTAGTACGGTGAGTGAACCAGAAATCGCTACAGGTGGTTCTCGAGGTACGGCCGTAACTGAGCCCCAAAATTTATGTGGCTAAGTGAAACGTTTGCTAAGTGAGTTTTGCCCCGTTTTACGACCTTCCTTGCCACAGTTGTTTCGTCGTGTATCACTGCAGTTGTGAAGGTAGTCCGATGATTGTGCAGTGAATCTGTCTTGTCCTTTGAATTTGCTTGTCGGAAGGATGCAGAAGGGGATCACGTGACCCCGGGGCACTGCAACCGTCGTAAATGCGAATCTATTGCCAAGCATCTGAATTTGGATCACATGACCGCAGGGATGCTGGAACGGTCGTTAAGTGTGAAAAATAGTCCCAGGTCACTTTTTCCCCCCCAGTGCCGTCGTAACTTTGAACAGTCACTAAATAAATGGTCGTAAATTGAAGGTTACTCGCAGATGACAATCGCATGGCGTAGGAATGTAAGGATAGTGGTTTCTGAGGCTATCGAAGTGGTGGAGATCTTCTGTCTTTGAGGATCAACCATCAATGCCACCTTAAGTAACACCAGCTGCCTGCAATTAGTGCAGGTTCGCATCCCACCAGGCTCAAGGTTGACTCAGCCTTCTGTCCTTCCGAGGTGGGTAAAATGAGGACCCAGGTTGTTGGGGGGCAATTAATTTTATTTTATTTTATTTTAATTCCATTTATATCCCGCCCTTCTCCGAAGACTCAGGGCGGCTTACAAGCTTAGCAGTAGCCTTCATTCCATGTATATGCCTGCTTATTAGGGCTTTCATACACCCCCCCCAAGCGGCATTATTACAAAGTCAGCTTAATTGCCCCCAACAATCTGGGTCCTCATTTTACCTACCTCGGAAGGATGGAAGGCTGAGTCAACCTTGAGCCTGGTGGGATGCGAACCTGCACTAATTGCAGGCAGCTGGTGTTACTTAAGGAGGCATTAGCCCACTGCTCCACCAAGGTTCAATTAAGCTGACTTTGTAATAATGCCGCTTGGGGTGTGTGTGAAAGCCCTAATAAGCAGGCATATACATGGAATGAAGGCTACTGCTAAGCTTGTAAGCCGCCCTGAGTCTTCAGAGAAGGGCGGGATATAAATGGAATTAAAATAAATAAAAATAAAATAAAAATAAACGGCAAAGGCCCAGGCTGTCAAGAAATAGGCAGCGCTGAACACTTAGCTAGCAGAACAGCCACAGGTACCTTGGAAAAGGTACAGATTGTCCCTTTTGCAAGTAACTAGTAGTAACTGAAGGGAATAGTTATGCAATAAATCAATTCAATAGATGGTTTGGGGGAAGGTGGCTCTGCTGGAGAGGCCTGGAGGCTAAAACATACAAAGAACGGTTACAGCAGGGGCCTTCAAACTTGGCCACTTTTAAGACTTGTGGACTTCAACTCCCAGAATTCCTCAGCCAGCCCTGGTTAAAGTTTCATGCCTTGTGAGAAGCCATACAAAGTTTATGGCTTAATATATCACACCAATGCAACCAATTGTAGTTTACGCCTCTACCCCTGGTTTAGCCCAATGATCAGAGCAGGCTGAGTCCTGCAAACCTCCAGTCACCACAGCTGCGAATCGCCCGCTTTGCACCTGTCATTCCAGATCAGCTGGCAATTGGAGCAGTTAGAAGAATGGGTGAGTAGATAATACTCGCCTTAGAACAGAACAGGGGTCTTCAAATTCTGGGAGTTGAAGTCCACAAGTCATAAAAGGGCCAAGTTTGAAGACCCCTGGAATAGAATAACAGAGTTGGAAGGGGCCTGGGAGGTCATCTAGTCCAAACCCCTGCTCTAGCAGGAGACCCTCTACCATTCAAGTGGCTGTCACTCTCTTCTTAAAAATCTCCAGTATTGGGACACCTAGAACTTGGGGAGACTGATTAATTGTTCTAACCTACGACCGCACCATTGCCAAGAAAGGCAGTTGTTAAATGAGTCAGTCCCCATTTTGCCACCTGTTTGCCATTGTTAAGCAAAATCAGTACTGTCATTAAATGAATCATGCAGTCATTAAGCAAACCTGCCTTCCCTCATTGACTTTGCCTGTCAGAAGCGCCTTGGGAAGGTTGCAGCTGACAGTCCCAGGAGCCTGGAATGCTGCAACCGAGTTTGATCAAGTGACTCTGGTCGTAAAGGTGGAAACTGGTCATAAACCACATTGTTCAGTGCCGTTGTAACTTGGAACAGTCATTAAACCAATGGTTGCAACTCAGGGACTATGTGTATGTATTTGATATATTTGCAACCTGCCCTTTGATAAAAGGCATAGGACCAAAATTATTATTATTATTATTGTTCAAAGATGTTTGTGTGTACACACACACATATATATAATACACACAGACACACACAGACACAGACACATTATATATATATATATATATATATATATATATATATATATATATATATATATATATATATATATATATATATATATATATATATATATATATATATACATATATATACATATATATACATATACACACACACACACACACACACACACATCTATATACATTTCTCTATATATTTTTACACACACACATAGACACACACACATAGACACATATCTATATACATTTTGCTCTATATATTTTTACACACACACACACACACAAACGGCACAACCACAGGTGCCACCGCGGAAAACCCCCGCAGCCAGGCGCGCGCATGCGCTTTCGGCGTCGCCGCGGCCAACCAGCCGGCCTCGCCGAAGGCGGCTGTCGGCGCGACGCTTCGGCTTCGCTCTCCGCGAGCTGGGAAGGCCTCGCCGGCACCCGTAGAAGGCCGGCCGCGAGACCCGGAAGGAGAGGCGAACCGGAAGTGGGGAAGTTGAAGCCGATGCCGAGGCCGGTGCGGAGTTTGGGCAGGTGAGCGTGGGGGGTTGGGGGGCTCCCCTTGGCCCGTTGGGGCTGGGACTGGAGGGGGGGGCGGGGAGAGTCTCCTTCCGCTCGCCTCCTCCTTCCTTCCTCCGGGGGTGGGCTTGCCTAGCCTCCCCCCCTCCCCATAGGGAAGCCCTGCCAGGTTGCCAGGCGAGGCTATAAGGGGCGGGGGGGGGTAGAGAGACCCTCATAGGCTCCCTTGCAAACCCCTGTGGGGTTATTTCCCCCGCCACACCCCTCGGCCCCCTTCCCTCCAACCTCTCTTCGTCCAGAGGTCCTCCTGGGTGCCTTTCAAATGAGGGGGAAATGGAGGCAGCTTCCCCAGTAAAAGAGCCTTGGTGGAGCAGAGGGCTAATGCCTCCTTAAGTAACCCCAGCTGCCTGCAATTAGTGCAGGTTCGAGTCCCACCAGGCTCAAGGTTGACTCAGCCTTCCATCCTTCTGAGGTAGGTAAAATGAGGACCCAGATTGTTGGGGGCAATTAAGCTGACTTTGTAATAATGCCGCTTGGGGTGTGTGTGAAAGCCCTAATAAGCAGGCATATACATAGAATGAAGGCTACTGCTAAGCTTGTAAGCCGCCCTGAGTCTTCAGAGAAGGGCGGGATATAAATGGGATTAAAATAAAATAAAAAAATAAATATACATAGAATGAAGGCTACTGCTAAGCTTGTAAGCCGCCCTGAGTCTTCGGAGAAGGGCGGGATATAAATGGGATTAAAATAAAAAATAAATAAATAAAAAGTAACATCAGCTGCCTGCAATTAGTGCAGGTTCAAGTCCCACCAGGCTCAAGGTTGACTCAGCCTTCCATCCTTCTGAGGTAGGTAAAATGAAGACCCAGATTGTTGGGGGCAATTAAGCTGACTTTGTAATAATGCCGCTTGGGGTGTGTGTGTGAAAGCCCTAATAAGCAGGCATATACATAGAATGAAGGCTATAAATGGAATTAAAATAAAATAAATAAAAATAAAAATGCCATGAGCACAATGGGGGAGGGGGAAGGGGAGGGGGAGGGCGGGGAGGGTTAGAGGCAAAGCCAGCCAAGCCAAAATCCAGGGCAGGACAGGGCTGGTGGCTGGCGTTCCCTTGCATGTGGCGAGTTTGACAGCTGAATGGGTGGGAAGTGGAGGGGAGACCCCTGGGAAATCTCTCTTCTCCTCTCCCCCCCCCACTTTGGGCTTAGGTCTGGAAGACAGGGGAAAGACAGCCTCAGAAATGGCTGGGGCTAAACTTTTCTGCATTTATCTATTTTGCTTTTATTAATTGGACAAATAACACAAGGCAGCGAACGTACCTAATACTTTCCCCTTCTATTTTCCCCACAGTAACAACCTGGGGAGGTGGGTTGGGCTAAGAGAGAGGGACTGGCCCAAAGTCACCCAGCTGGCTTTCCTGCCTAAGGTGGAACTAGAACTCACTGTCTCCTGGTAACTGGCCCAAAGACACCCAGCCGGCTTTCATGGCTAAGATGGAACTGGAACTCACCATCTCCTGGTGATTGGCCCATAGTCACCCAGCTGGCTTTCCTGCCTAAGGTGGAACTAGAACTCACTGTCTCCTGGTAACTGGCCCAAAGACACCCAGCCGGCTTTCATGGCTAAGATGGAACTGGAACTCACCATCTCCTGGTGATTGGCCCATAGTCACCCAGCTGGCTTTCCTGCCTAAGGTGGAACTAGAACTCACTGTCTCCTGGTAACTGGCCCAAAGACACCCAGCTGGCTTTCATGGCTGAGGTGGAACTAGAACTCACCATCTCCATGTGATCAAAATTCAGACGCTTGGCAACTGACTTGTATTTATGACAGTTGCAGTGTCCCGGGGGTCATATGATTTGTTTTTGTGACCTTGTGACATGCAAAGTTCAATGGGGAAGCCAGCTTCACTTAGCAACCGTGTCACTAAATGATTTGCTTAACAACTGTGGCAAGAAAGGTATAAATAAAATAAGGCAATTCTGTTGACACTCAGATTGTAAAGTAAAAGGAATACTTTCGCAAAGAACTAGAAAAAGTAATGATAAATTCCTTTATAATTAGATCCTCCATTTATACTGCAGTAAATTAGCAATATAAAAATGAGTTGTGCTGCAGTCTAACGCTTTAGTACGTGACTATGGTTTGTTTGTTCATAAACGACCCAAGGTTGATGAAAATATAGATAGTCCTCGACTTAACGACCACAATGGAGCCAAAATTTCTGTTGCTAAGCAAGACATTTGTTAAGTGAGTTTTGCCTCATCTTATGACCTTTCTTGACACCGTTGTTAAGCGAATGATTGCAGACACACAGCTGTTAAGCTATTCTGTTTTAACCCACAGAGCTTTGCTTGTCAGAAAGTCGCAAAAGGGGATCACAGGACCCCGGGAAACACTGTGACTGTCATAAATGTGAGTCAGTTGCCAACTGTCTTGAGTTTTGATCACGTGACCCTGGGGAATGCTGCGACGGTTGTAAGTGTGGAAAAACAGCCGTAAGCCACTGTTTTCAGCGAAGTTGTAACCTTGAATGGTCACTAAATGAACTGTTGTAAGTCGGGGACTGCCTGCAAATGGGACAATTTTATGCACGTAGACTAGGAGCCAGTTGTTTGTTACAGGATGCATGATACGACTTTTGTTATCTGATGGCACTAGCATAATATTCCTGAGACCGGCTTCAAGCATATCATAACAAAGGGAAACTGAGACTTCTTCTGTCTCATTATAAAGAGAATAGTGTGTGGAGTTGAAAGCAAAAATGCTCACCAGTCATTAAAATATAACCCCAAAAGGCTGAAAGCTGGACTTCAGTTGTCCTGCCCCTGGTAAATGGTTATCAATTTTACTTTTTAGGAAGGCCTGTATTTTATTCCTATTAGTATGAGCCTTGGTGGAGCAGTGGGCTAATGCCTCCTTAGGTAAGACCAGCTGCCTGCAATTAGTGCAGGTTCGAGTCCCACCAGGCTCAAGGTTGACTCAGCCTTCCATCCTTCCGAGGTAGGTAAAATGAGGACCCAGATTGTTGGGGGCAATAAGCTGACTTTGTAATAATGCCGCTTGGGGGGGGGGAGCCCTAATAAGCAGGCATATATATAGAATGAAGGCTACTGCTAAGCTTGTAAGCCGCCCTGAGTCTTCGGAGAAGGGCGGGATATAAATGGAATTAAAAATAAAAAAAATAAAAAAATAAAAAAATAAAATGAATAGATGGATGGATGGATGGAATGGAATGGAATGGAGCTGGAAGGGACCTTGGAGGTCTTCTAGTCCAGCCCCCTGCTCAAGCAGGAGAACCTATACTGCCCCAGACAGGTGAATGTCCAGTTTCTTCTTGAAAATCTCCAGTGATGGAGCGCCCACGATTTCCGGTGGCAAGCTGTTCCACTGGTTGATTGTCCTCACCGTCAGGAAGTTTCTCCTTAATTCCAGGTTGCTTCTCTCTTTGATCAGCTTCCATCCATTGTTTCTCATCCTTCTCTCTGGTGCTTTGGTGAACAACCTGCCCCCCTGTGCCTTGTGGCAGCCCCTCAGATACTGGTATAACTGCTATCATGTCTCCCCTGTTCCTTCTATTCTTTAGACTAACCAAACCCAAGTCCTGCAGCCGTTCTTCGTATGTTTTGGTCTCCAGGCCTTGGATCATCTCAGTTGCTCTTCTCTGAATTTTTTTTCCAAACTCTCAACATTTTTGTGATGTGGTGACCAAAATTGGCTGCAGTATTCCAGGTGTGGCCTTACTAGGGCTTTGTAAAGCGGTAATATTACTTCACATGATCTTGATTGTATGCCTCTGTTCATACAACCCAGGACTGTATTAGCTTTTTTGGTTGCTGCTGCACACTGCTGGCTCATAGTGAAATGATCATCTATATATTTATATTTATATTTATTAAACTTATATACCGCCCTTCTCCCGTAGGACCCAGGGCGGTTCACAAGGCAATTCAAACAACATTACAATACAAAAATTAATAGCAATTAAAATAGATTAAATTTTCCTTGATTAAAATCTAAAACCCGTATATCTCTGATTAAAAACCCAATTACAATAAGTTAAAAAAAATTAAAAAATCCTCAGTCCTGGCCGGAAAGCTCAAAGAGCCAGGTCTTCAGGTCCCGGCGGAACGAACGAAAATCAGGGGCAGTCCTAAGCTCTACGGGTAACTGGTTCCAGAGAAGGCCCTCTCCCTGGGTGTTACCCGCCGGCAATCCCTTGCCGGCGGCACCCTGAGAAAACCCACCCTGTGGGAGCGCACAGGACGAAGGGAACTTGATGCCGGCAGCAGGTGTTCCCTCAGATATCCCGGACCCAAGCCATTTAGGACTTTATAGGTCATCACCAGCACCTTGAATCTCACCCGGAGGGCAACCGGGAGCCAATGCAGCTCGCGGAGTAGAGGCGTTACATGGGAGTATCGGGAGACCCCCATCACAACTCGCGCGGCTGCATTCTGCATCAGTTGAAGCCTCCGAGTGGTCCTCAAGGGCAGCCCCATGTAGAGAGCATTGCAGTAGTCTAACCGGGAGGTCACGAGCGCATGAGTGACCGTGCGCAAGGCATCTCGGTCCAGATAGGGCCGCAACTGGCGCACCAGGCGAACCTGGGCAAAAGCCCCCCTGGTCACGGCTCCTATATGATCTTCAAGGCTGAGCCGTGAATCCAGGAGGACGTCCAAGTTATGAGCCCTATCGACGGGGGGTAACACCTCACCCCCCATCATTAAAGATGGAGAAGAGTGGTTCACTCGAGATGCCTGTACGCACAGCCACTCAGTCTTGGCAGGATTGAGTCGGAGCCTGTTTCTCCCCATCCAAACCCGAACCGCCTCCAGGCAACGGGACATCACGTTGAGGGCATCACTGAGTTGGTTTGGGGTGGAGAGAAAAAGTTGGGTATCATCGGCGTACTGATGATACCCCACCCCAAAACCACGAATGATCTCACCCAGCGGCTTCATATAGATATTGAACAGGAGGGGAGAGAGGACCGACCCCTGAGGAACTCCACAAACGAGAGACCTCGGGGCGGACCTCTGCCCTCCTGTCAACACCGACTGCGAACGGCCCAAGAGGTAGGAGGAGAACCACTGCAAAACAGTGCCCCCCACTCCCACCCCCCTGAGACGTCGCAGCAAGATACCATGGTCGATGGTATCAAAAGCCGCTGAGAGATCTAATAGGACTAGGACAGAGGAACAACCCCTGTCCCGAGACCGCCAGAGATCATTCATCAGCGCGACCAATGCCGTCTCCGTGCTGTATCTATCTATAGATAGATAGATAGATAGATAGATAGATAGATAGATAGATAGATAGATAGATTACCTGGAGAGTGCATGATTTTGTGTGCTGCCTGCATCCCGTGGATGGGGCTTTGCTTGTTTGTGTGGACCGGTTGCTGGTATGCTGCAGCCCGGTACCGGTCCACAGACTGGGGTTTGGGGACCCCTGCCCTAGTCCACACATCTTAAAACTGACACAGCCTTAAGGTTGTTCCTCTGCATTTAGCACCGCATCTCCTTTGAGCTTATATAGCAAAACTAAAGAACGAATGGACTTAGTCCTCGATTTACAACGGTGGGTCCTGTGACCGTTTACAACGGCACTGCCAAAAAAGTGACTTAGGACCGTTTTTCCACACTTACGACCGCTGCGGCCTGCCTCTGGTCCCGTGGTCCAAATTCAGATGCTTGTCAACTGACTCCTATTTATGACGGTTCCAATGTCCCCGGGGTCACCTGATTCCCCTTTTGCGACCTTCTGACAAGCAACGTAAAGGGCGGGGGGGGGGGGAGAGGGGAAGCCAGGACCGCTTAACAGCCGCGTCCGTAGCTTAACAACTGCACTGATTCAGAAAAGTTGTTTAAATGGAGCAACCCTCCCTTTCACGCCGGTCTTGCTTAGCCCTGGAGTTGGGCTCAACGGTGGCCGTAAGTTGAGGACTCCCCGTAACGGTTTGTCGGCAGGTCAGGACGAGAGTCGAACTCATGTAGGGTGAACGATGTATAGCGTCTCTTTATATTTGTGCTCCTTTTCAGCCAGTAGTGTCTTGGGAGTATGGAGCCGCACGGGGGTGTCCACAGCCCCGCTGCCCATCCCGGCAAAGACGGGCCCGGCAGGCCGTACAAGAACGCTTACGCCAGGCTTGTGCAGAAGCACCACAGTGGCCGCTTCCGCTCCTACCTGAACCACATCGCCCAGAAGCTGCAGCTGGAGGGGAACCTCTTCCAGGACTTGGGTCCCGAGGTGGAGCCGTCTCCAAAAAGGGGACCCGGGAGAGAAACCCCGGGGAAGAACGGCACGAAGCCAGCCCGGGGACCACCCGCTGGAACCTTGCAGTTCCTCCAGCCGGAGCTGAGAAACTTTGAGGGGCTGCGAAGCAGCAAAGAGGAGCCTACGGTCAGCGGGCAGCAGCCCCGCCAAGGAACTCCTGGTGCTGGGAAGAGAGAGGAGGAAGAGGAGGAGGAGGAGGAGGAGGAAGAGGAGGAGGAAGAGGAGGAGGAGGCGACAGCAGCAGCAGCAGCAGAAGAGGAGGTCCTTCCTAATCGACCTGCAGATCCATTAGGCTTCTTGAGAACCAAGCTTCACCAAGAGGGCGGGCAGGAGGTGTTGTCCAGACCGCCGCAGAAGACCCCCAGCTCTGGAGACAGAAGCAAAGTGGAGCTTTGGAAAGACAAAGGCAGCAGCCCTTTGGCTCCCATGGATGGCAGCGGCGTCTGTCCGCCGGCAGGACCACCAAGCCTGGAGCTGCCTTCCGCATCGCCTTGGCAGATCTGTGGTGAGTTGATGGCGTCTCGAGCGGCTGCCAAGATTTATTGGTTTGGGTGAGAAGCCCTGGCTTTCCAGAGCCTAGTTGGGGACCCACCATTGTTGCTGTGATTGTGCCGTGAGGTTTGCTTAACGGCTGCGCAGCACCGAGGGTCTTAGCAACTCTTCCAGCTGGGCGATTGAGAGGAATCTAATAGAAGAGGCTATTTGTAGCTCGGGGTTGAACTGTGCAGTCCTTGGTGCTCTCTGAGCTGGGTGGTTTTCTTGCAGACGTTTTGTTACCCAGCTGGGTAACGCCATCAGTGCTAGAAGGGAATGGGAGGAGGAGGAGGAGGAGGAGGAATGTGGGGTCCTTGGTGCTCTCTGAGCTGGGTGGTTTTCTTGCAGACATTTCATGACCCAACTAGGTAACATCATCAGTGGTGGAAGGGAGGAGGAGGAGGAGGAGGAGGAGTACTATGGGATCCTTGATGCTCTTTGATCTTGGTGGTTTTTCTGCAGACATTTCATTGCCCAACTAGGTAACACCATCAGTGCTAGTAGGAAGTTGGGTTTGCTGCCTGTTTGTATATTCAAGTAGTTCCTGACTTACGACTGCAATTGAGATTGGCTCCATAAGTTGAGGACTACATCTACCAGATTGGCAAAGCCAGTGTCAAGCAAAAAAAAACACAAAACAAAGCAGGGGAGAGAAAGGTTGCCAGAGTTGACCACTTTCGGGCGGGTGGGCGCGCCAGACCTGTGGAACCGCTTGCTGGTTGAGCTCCGGATGGCCCCCGACCTTCGCTCCTTCCGGCGGGATCTAAAAACTTACTGTGGGGTCCTTGGTTGTTGTTGAACTTGGTGGTTTTCTTGCAACCGAGAAAACATTTTCATTACCCATCTTGGTTATATCATCAGTGCTCCAGGAGGAATCTGTCCTCAATCCAGACCTGCTTATGAAAAATTGTGAGACTCGGAGATAGAATAGAATAATATAATAGGATAATGGACTAGAATAGAATAGAATAGAATAGAATAGAATAGAATAATATTAATAGAATAGAATGGAGGAATAAATGATAATAGAATAATATTAATAGAATAGAGGAATAAATGATTAGAATAGAATAGAATAGAATAGAATAATATTAATAGAGTAGAATAGAGGAATAAATAATAATAATAGAATAGAATAGAATAGAATAGAGCTGGAAGGGACCTTGGAGGTCTTCTAGTCCAGCCCCCAACTCAAGCAGGAGAACCTATACCACCTCTGGCAAATGACTCTCTAGCCTCTTCTTAAAAACCTCCAGTGATGGAGCGCCCACGATTTCTGGTGGCAAGCTGTTCCACTGGTTAATTGTCCTCACTGTCTGGAAGTTTCTCCTGAATTCCAGGTTGCTTCTCTCTTTGGTCAGTTTCCATCTGTTGTTTCTCATCCTTCCCTCTGGTGCTCTGGTGAACAACCTGACCCCTCCTCTTCTTTGTGGCAGCCCCTCAGATCCTGGAACACTGCTATCTTTTCTCCCCCCCCCCCAGCCCCCAGTCCTTCTTTTCTTTAGACTGGTCATACCGAATTCCTCAACCATTCTTCATACTGTGTCTTTGTCTCCGGGCCCTTAACCTTCTTAGCTGCCCTTCTTTGTACTTTTCCCAAAGTCTCAACATCTTTTTTGTGATACGGTGACCAAAATTGGCTGCAGTGTCCCAGGCCTGGCCTGACTAGGGTTTTGTCAAGCGGTACTTATAACTCCGTGTGATCTTGATTCTATGTTTATACAACCCGGGATTGTATTAGCTTTTTTGGCGGCTGCTGCACAGGGCTGGCTCGTAGTCAAGTGATCGTCCACTGGGACTCCAAGGACTACAGATCTCGCCCGATCTGTAGTTTCGCCTTTTAATTTTTCCTGCCTAAATGTAAGACTTTGCTTTTCTCCACGTTCAAACTTATTTTCTTGGCTAGGAAGCCTCTCAAAGTGGCCGGCAAGTGCCTGCTCTTACGTTTAGCCCTGCCAACAACCACAGTTGTGTATCTTCTCCGGTGAAAGAGATTGCGGGATTTGCAGTGGGGAAGAATACGGGGTGAGAATAGTACATACGGCCGCCTTGACTTTCATAAAATTAAGGTGGCATTTAATTCTAGTCCGAGGAGCATCAAGAGCCAAAGAGGGTGGGATCTCAGGATCCGTTGGCTTCCGAGCGAACAGCCCCTCTTTCGACTTGGTTTGATTTTCCCATACGGTCCCTCACAGCTGCCAAATTCTGGGATGTGATTTCCACCACATCTTCCACTTACCTTCGAAGTTACGACGGCAGCGACAAACAAGCCGTTTTCCACACTGGCGACCGTTGGAGCGTGCCCGCCGTCACGCGATCAAAATTTGGACCCTCGGCAACTGGCGTGTACTTAACGACAGTTGCCCCGTCTCGGAGTCAGGTGATCCCCGTTTGCCAACTTCCCGGCCAGCTTCCGACAGGCAAAGTCAGCGGGGGAAGCCAGACTCGCTTTAGCAACTCCGAGATTCGCTTAACAACCGCAGCGATTGGTTTTAACAACGGCGGGAAGAAAGGGGAACAAAATAGGGGGCAAAGCTCGCTCGAGAACCGTCTCGCTTAGCAGCAGAAATTTTGGGTCCAGCTGTGGTTTTAAGTCCAGGGACTGCCCGGGAATCGCCTCTCACTTGAATTTGTCCCCAAATGCAAGGTCAAATAAGGACAGGGACCCAGAAACCTTTGCACGGGACATGCCCCATGCAAGTGCATCAGAGCAGCCCCCCCTCCCCCCCCTCAATTCACGACATTTGCTTCTCCTTTGAGTCCGCAGCCGGTCGAAATGTGTGGAGGCGCAGTTTGGGTTTTACAAGTCCACCTTGCGATGGGTGGAACAACCTCATGTTTTGTGTCTTTCTGTTGGGGAGTCACCTGCGCAGATTAACCCAGGTGTGAGGTGGATGAATCTTTAGTTTGCTCCGTTGCCTCCGGTGCTTCCCAGGTAGCTAAAGAATGGAATAGAATACTTTATTTGGCCAAGGGTGATTGGACAGACAAGGGAGGTCTCAGGGTACACACCAAGCAACGGAGTGATAACTACTATAATATGATACCAACAAAGGCGGTAGTAGAGACGATGAGAAGGTTAACAAGCCGGCCTGGCCTGATGGGGGGATGGGTTTGGGATTTTATTGTTGTTTTTTAATATATGTATTTACTCTTTTAGTTTGGGCACTGTATTTAATTCTTTTTTAACTTTTGTATTTTTGTATTTTTATATACTTGCCCTGTTCACCGCCCTGAGTCCTTCGGGAGAAGGGCGGTATATAAATAAAATTATTATTATTATTATTATTAATGATAATTCTGTCTGCCTGTCTGTCCAGCTATCTATCTATAATACAGAATATAGCATGGAATGGAGAACAGAACAGAACCGAACAGAACAGAACAGAACAGAATAGAATAGAATAGAATAGAATAGAATAGAATAGAATAGAATTACAGAATAGAATAGAATAGAGAATAGTGTAGAATAGAATAGAATAAAGAATGGAATGGAATGGAATGGAATAGAATAGAAAAGAGAAAAGGAATAGAATAGAATAGAATAGAATAGAATAGAATAGAATAATTAGAATAGAATAATTAAAATAGAATAGAATAGATTAGAATTACAGAATAGAATAGAATAGAGAATAGTATATAGAATAGTATAGAATATAGAATAGAATGGAATAGAATAGAAAAGAGAAAAGGAATAGAATAGAATAATTAGAATAGAATAGAATAGAGAATAGATTAGAATTACAGAATAGAATAGAGAATAGTATAGAATAGAATAAAGAATAGAATAGAATTGAATTACAGAATAGAATAGAATAGAATAGAGAAAAGGAATAGAATAGAATAGAATAATAATAGAAGAGAGAATAGGATAGAATAGAATAATTAGAATAGCTTTATTTTGCCAAGTGTGATTAAACACACAAGGAATTTGTCTCCGATGCAGAAGCTCACAGTGTACATGAAAATGGCCGGTCCTCTGGAGCTGATTGACACCTCCTTTCCCTTCTCTGACTTTTGTCCCTATGGAAAGGCTGATTTCACCTGCGGCCAGATCCATCCATCAGTCGGTCTGACACCTCATCTGTGTATGGAGATTCTCAGTCATCCAGGCGGTGGTTGTCCCCAAAGTGCTTTTTCAAAGGGCAACTGGGCTTTGTTTTTCCTTGAAGACCTTTCACTTCTCATCCAGGAAGCTTCTTCAGTTTTGACTGAATGTTGAGGAGAATGGAAGTATTTGTCCTGAGGGCAGGACCAGAAAGAATGGATGGAAACGAATCAAGGGGAGAAGCAACCTAGAACGAAGGAGAAACATCCTGACGGTGAGAACAATGAACCAGTGGAACTCCTTGCCTCCAGAAGCGGTGAATGCTCCAACACTGGAAGTCTTTAAGAAGAGACTGGACGGCCATTTGTCTGAAATGGTGTAGGGTCTCCTGCCTGAGCAGGGGGTTGGACTAGAACAGTCCAACTAGACTCGCAGGCTGGATGCATGATAAAGAAATTGCGCCGACCCCATTCCCGGCAGTGGCAAAAAAAGTCGTGATACGTCATGACACGTCACGTGACATTGTGAGTTTGACACCCCTGGACTAGAAGATGATCTCCAAGGTCTCTTCCAACTATTCCATTCCATTCTTTATTCTATTCTATGCTGTTCTGTTCTGTTCTGTTCCTTATTCTGTTCTGTTCCTTATTCTGTTCACTATTCTATTCTATTCTATTCTATTCTATTCTATTCTATTCTATTTTATTCTATTCTATTCTATTCTATTCTATTCTATTCTATTCTATTCTATTCTATTCTATTCTATTCTATTCTATTCTATTCTATTCTATTCTATTCTATTCCTTATTCTATTCCATTCCATTCCACTCTACTCTACTCTACTCTACTCTACTCTACTCTACTCTACTCCATTCTATTCCTTATTCTATTCTATTCCTTATTCTACTCTACTCTACTCCTTATTCTATTCATTCTATTCCTTATTCTATTCCATTCCATTCTACTCTACTCTACTCTACTCTACTCTACTCTACTCTACTCTACTCTACTCTACTCTACTCTACTCTACTCTATTCCATTCTATTCCTTATTCTATTCTATTCCTTATTCTACTCTACTCTACTCTACTCCTTATTCTATTCATTCTATTCCTTATTCTATTCCATTCCATTCCACTCTACTCTACTCTACTCTACTCTACTCTACTCTACTCTACTCTACTCCATTCTATTCCTTATTCTATTCTATTCCTTATTCTACTCTACTCTACTCTACTCCTTATTCTATTCATTCTATTCCTTATTCTATTCCATTCCATTCCACTCTACTCTACTCTACTCTACTCTACTCTACTCTACTCTACTCTACTCTACTCTACTCTACTCTACTCTATTCCATTCTATTCCCTGTTCTATTCTATTCTACTCTATTCTATTCCTTATTCTTTTCCTTATTCTATTCCTCTCCTCTCCTCTCCTATTCATTTTCCTCGCAGCCATCTGGTCGTTGGCACTCCCTCTGAGAATCGTTGAGGCCACTTGGAAGCTTATCTATGCAACAACCCATTGCACTATTCAGGTGACCCCGAGGGCATAGATAAACCTCCAGGTGGCCTCCACAACCCTCAGAGAGAGTACCAAAGACCAGATGACTGCAAAGCATATAAATCCTTCCATCCTCCACCACCATTCAGTTAGAACTGAAGAAGCTTCTTGGGTGAGAAGTGAAACGTCTTCAAGGACGTTTGAAAAAGCGGCCTTTTGAAAAAGCCCCTTTGGGATGCCGCCCCGTCTTGTCTGCTTGCTTTCTCTCAAAGTTGCTCAAAAGCTGCCCGCAGTTTCCCCCACCACCACCACTTGTCCAAAGCTAGCAAAGAAACAATATCTTTTAACCGTGTTATTCCTTTCCTTTCCTTTTTTTAAAAAAAACACCAATTCCAACACCCCCCCCTCTGCAGTCTGTTCTAAAACATCTCTGGATCTTTTTATAGCCCAGCGGGCCTTCCCTTCCGCCTGCCCGGAGTAGAAGGAGGGGGGGGAAACACCCCCCCCCCGTTTACGGTGTCTTGCAGCAAGCAGGGGGTGGCAGATGTGTGGCAGCTGGATCAACATCTCTTGACAGAAGGGAAAGGAAGAGGCTTTGGAGGCAGGGAGAAGAGGTGGCCTGGGGGTCAGCAGCTGGGTGGAGCCGGTTCACGGAGAGTCCGGCCGAACTGCTGGTGGGCCTCCATCCCTCCTTCCCTGCCAATGCAGAGGTTGCAGCCCTGCCAGAGGCCCAGAGATTATTTGGATAAACGTTTAGCCCTCCTGCTACTAAACGGCTTTTGGGGCCAAATCTCCCTCCTCCGGCTGCCAAATAATGAACAGCATCTTTGGCTCTTGCGAATCTGGCTGAGGTTCACCCCGTCGGGCAGTCGGGCGCAGAGGCTCAAGGGGGTGGTGGTGGTGGTCTTCTGAAAGCGTTAAGGCACCCCGGCGCGGGCTCGCTTGGCTGCAAAAAAAGGGGGTCCTTGACTTAACGACCACAATTCAATCCCCAGGTTTCCACAGCGGTTGAGTGAGTTTTGCGCCATTTCCTCGCCCCGGTCGTTAAGCGAATCGTTGCAGTCGTTCAGTTGGGAACCGGGGGGGGGCGCTAAGGGAACCTGGCCTCCCCCGTGGACTTTGCGCGTCAGGAGGCCGCAAAAGGGGAGACACGTGACTCTCGCCGTTAAGCGGAATCGCCGCTGCCGTGAAGTGAATCGTGCGGTCGTTAAGCGAATCTGGCATTCCCCTCCCCCCCAATTGACTTTGCTTGCTGGAAGCTGGCTGGGAAGGTGACAAATGGCGATCACGTGACCCCGGGACGCTGCAGTTGTCATAAGTATGAACCAGCGGCCAAGCTGTTGAGGATGCTAGAATAGAATAGAATAGAAAACAGACAATAGAACAGAACAGAACAGAACAGAAGCTGGAAGGGATCTTGGAGGTCTTCTAGTCCAGCCCCCTGCTCAAGCAGGAGACTCTATACCATCTCAGACAGATGACTGTCGAATCTCTTCTTAAAAACCTCCACTGATGGGAGCGCCCACGATTTCTGGTGGCAAGCTGTTCCACTGGTCAATTGTTCTAACTGTCAGGAAGTTTCTCCTTAGTTCCAGGTTGCTTCTCTCCTTGATGAGTTTCCAACTATTGTTTCTTGTCTTGCCCTCTGGTGCTCTGGTGAACAACATGACCCCCCCCCCCCCTCTTTAAAGAGACATTGGTCAAGATGCTACCAAGGACTTAACGTGGTGACTCATTTGGAAAGAGTTCCAATTAACCACAGGTGCCTTTTAATCATCTGCGGAGGCATTTTTAATTATTAAATGAACGGCTCCTTACATCGCCCTCAATAATCACCATAATTGGTGGAGGTAACAGCCTGAGCAGCAGTTTTAAAATTTATATATTGTACCTGTAATTCCTGACAGGCTAATAATTAGTTCCCTCCAGTTTCAAGAGTTGGACAAGGTAGCTTGTATAATAATAGCAATAATAACCAACAACAAACGACAAAACAACAATAATGTCATATCAAAGGAATAATTGATATTTATTTTCTTTTATGTAATATATATACAATACAAAGGAAAAAAACAGAAATAGCAAATAAAGGGAAGGAATTACTATCCAGTTATTAAGGGAAGGTAATAATTATCCAATTATTTTTGAATGGCAATAATAATAATAATAATAATAATAATAATAATAATAATAATAATAATAATAATAATAATCAGTACTTTTTTTGTAAAAGAAAAAGGTGCCGGAACTCACACATGTCATACAACCCGTTTTGCCTACCCTACAAGGTTCCATCCAAAAAAGGTGCCGGAACTCCGTTCTGAGCATTCTATGAGAAAAAAAGCCCTGATTATTATTATTATTATTATTATTATTATTATTATTATTATTATTATTATTATTATTATTATTATTATTATTTAAGGAGATACCTGGTTGATACCTAGGATGCTGGCAGCAACCCGTGTCAACCATTAGTGCCAGTCAGTTTGAATGTTCAGTTGACTGAGTTTCATGTTTAATGAATACAAGTTTTATAATAAAAAGTTGGAAGGGACCTTGGAGGCCATCTAGTCCAACCCCTGCTCAAACAGGAGACCCTAAAGTCGGGTAGGCAACCTTGGCTCTTTTATGACGCGTGGAGCCAGGCTAGCTCAGGAATTCTGGGAGTTGAAGTCCACGCGTCATAAAAGAGCCAAGTGGCTATCCAGTCTCTTCTTAAAAACCTCCAGTGATGGAGCGCCCATAACATCTTGATGGCTGAGGAATTCTGGGAGTTGAAGTCCAGAAGTCATCAAAGGGCCCAAGTTTGAAGACCCCTGGCCTACAATATCTACCGGTATAGGTATGTTTCTCAGTCTGGGCAGCTTGAAGACGGGCGGACTTCAACTCCCAGAATTCCCCAGCCACCCCTTGCTAAAAGATACTCTTTTTTTTTTTTGGCAAACTCTGGGTTTTTGGGTTGTTGTTTTTTTTTGGCTTCCAGAAGTGGAATCTTCTTGGATCTTCTACCACGGAGGCTACTTTTTGCCAGATAGCAACGAATGGGGTGACCTGATATTGTTGTATCTTGATCTGAGCTAGGATCTGTTTGGAAGTTTCCCTCTTTGAAGTCTTCCCCCCCCCACCCCACCCCGCTCAATCTGGAGTCCGTTTTTTTTTAACTTTCGTGGCCCAGCGAGGTTGGCTCCCATCCCACGTTCCTGAAGCTTCTTGATAATGTTAGCAGCTGCAATGGCAGCAACATGGAGCTGTGATTTTGTATTTCTTTGACCTTTTACCGATCTTGGCTCTTATCTTCTTCCTTCCCTCCTGGGGCAAATTCTCTCTGGCTTTCCCTTCTCCGCTTTTATTGTGCGCACTGTGCACGACGAAAACAACACACCCTTAGTGAGTCCTTTCCTGCATCCAAAGAAGCCGAGCAACCGCTTATGAAATTGAAAACATCTGGGATGTGCTAATTAAACAGTCTGCTTGGGACATCACTCAAACCCAACTGATGCCTTTTAATTTCGAAGGGGAACTAATAACTACGTTTTCATTTCTTTTGCCATTTAAGGAGAACAGGTTACGTCAGGCATCGAAAGCAAATTGTCTGTTCTCCGGGCTACGGCAGCGTTTTTTCTCAGCCTGGGCATCTTTTCAGAGGCGTGGACTTCAACTCCCAGAATTCCACTGGCCAGCATGTTGAAGTCCAGGACTCTTAAAATTTACCTCAGGTTGCAAAAAACACTGAACTAGGGAATAAAGAACCGTGGATACCCCTTTTACATCCATGGCAAATTGGGAATTTTTTTGGGGGGGGGAAACGTGGAGGGATCCAATACACAGGTAGTCCTCGGCTTAGAACGGTTCATTTAGTGACCGAAGTTCCAACGGCCCTGAAGAAAGTGACGTGTGACCAATCCTCGCATGTACAAACGTTGCAGCCTCCCCTTGGTCCTCGGATCAAAATTCGGACGCTTGGCCACTGACTCGTACTTATGTCCGCTGCGGCGTCCCCCTTTGTGACCTTCTGACAAGCAAAGTCAATGGGGAAGCCGCCGGATTCACTTAACAACCGTGTGACTAACGGAACAACTGCCGTGTTTCACTTCACAACTGTGGCTCAGAAAGTCGTAAAATGGGGCAAAGTTCATTTAACAAATGTTTAAACTTGGCAAGAAAAATGTGGGGCTCAGTGGCGGTCGTAAGTCGAGGACTACCTGGACCTTTGGCTGCATCCATACAGGTAGTCCTTACAGCCATTCGTTTAGTGACGGCTCAAAGTTATAGCGGCACTTGAAAAAAAGCGACTTATGATCATTTTTCACACTTGCAGCGTCCCCATGGTCACATGATCGAAGTTCAGGGACCTTGGAGGTCTTCTATTCCAGCCCCCTCCTCAAGCAGGAGAACCTATACCATCTCAGACAAGTGACTGTCCAGTCTCTTCTTAAAAATCTCCAGTGATGCAGCGCCCACGATTTCTGGTGGCAGGCTGTTCCACTGGTTAATTGTCCTCACTGTCAGGAAGTTTCTCCTTAATTTAATTTAATTTTAATTTTAATTCCAGGTTGCTTCTCTCTTTGGTCAGTTCCTCCCCTCTCTGGTGCTTTGGAGAATAACATGACCCCCTCTTTGTGGCAGCCCCTCAAATTCTGGAAGGTTGCTATCGTGTCTCCCCTGTTCCTTCTTTCCTTTAGACTAGCCAAACCCAAATTCTGCAGCCGTTCTTCCTATGTTTTAGTCTCCAGGCCTTGGATCATCTTAGTTGCTCTTCTCTGAACTTTTTCCAAGCTCTCAACATCTTTTTTGTGATATGGTCAACCAAAACAGGCTGCAGTATTCCAGGTGTGGCCTCGCTAGGGTTTCATAAAGCGCTGCTAATACTTGGTAACCGACTCATATTTATGACAGTCGCAGTGTGCCCGGGGGGGTCACGTCATCCCCTTTTGCGACCTTCTGACAAGCAAAGTCGGTGGAGTAGCCGGATTCACTTAACAACCGTATTGTCAACTTAACAACTGCAGCGATTCTCTTGTCAACTGTGGCAAGAGAGGCTGTAAAATAGCCCCCCCCCCAAATCTCACTTAAAAACTGTCTCGCTTAGCAGCAGAAATGTCGTACGTTACGGTCGTAAGTCGAGGACTATCTGTAGTTACGGGCTGGCCTTGGTAAGAAGTGGATGGGGAGCATTTTGATAGGAAGCTTACTCAACCAGAGGTTCCCCCAACCTTTTGGGCCCCAGGTACCAGTTCCGTGGAGAGAGGTTTTTCCGTGGACCGGAGAGTGCGTGGTTTTGTGTGCTGCCTGCATCCCGCGGATGGGCCTTTGCTTGTTTGTGCGGACCAGTTGCTGGCATGCCACGGCCCGGTACCGGTCCACTGATCGGGGGTTGGACACCCCTGTACTAAACAGTGAGAAACTGCCCTTTAAAAAAGAAAGAAAGAAAGAAATAAAATCCAACAAGAATTGCTTGGAATCGAAAGGAACAATTCAAGGTTGTGACTCAACACCGTGGAAGTACAACTTTGTGAAAGGTGGGGCAATTTGTTACCCGAGAAATCAGATACCACTATTAGTGGCCTTGTGTGGTTCCTCTTTCCTTGGAGACCTATTTTGAAGACGTAAACAACCACAGCGCAAACACACCGAAAGTTCATTGACACCTAAAAACAACCCAGGTTTCAATGTCAAGGTTGTGAATGCTGACACACAAAAAAACAACAACAACTTTTCCTTTCTCTCCCAGACTTTGGCTCCTGGTGTGTCTCAGGGTGGAAGCACTTGATGGAGCTGCGTGTCAGGTTGAAGGCTGAAAATTAAAAGTTTAAAGGTTTTTTCCGGGAATATGTGTCTGGCCCACCGGAATTGGGGTCAGTGAGCAATCCGGTCACACAATGTTGTGGCTTTGCATTTTCAGAATCAGAATCAGAATAGAGCTGGAAGGGTCCTTGGAGGTCTTCTAGTCCAGCCCACTGCTGAAGCATGAGATGCTTGACCATTTCAGGACAAGTGACGGTCTAGTCTCTTTGTAAAAACCTCCAGTGATGGAGCAGCCACAGCTTCTGGTGGCAAGTCGTTCCACTGGTTAAATTGTCCTCGTTGTCAGGAAGTTTCTCCTTAATTCCAGGTTGCTTTCTCTCCTTGATTAGTTTTTCCATCCGTTGTTTCTTGTCTTGCCTCCTGGTGTTTTGGAAAATAAGTTGACCCCCTAATCATAATCACAATAGTAAAGTTGGAAGGGACCCTGGAGGTCATCTAGTCCAACCCCCTGCTCAGGCAGGAAACCCTCCTCTTTGTGGAAGCCCCTCAAATACTGGAAGACTGCTATTATGTCCCCCCTAGTCCATAATAATGATGATGATGATGATGATGGTGAAGTTGGAAGGGACCTTGGAGGTCATCTAGTCCAACCCCTTGCTCGGGCAGGAAACCCTATACCATTTCAGACAAATGGCTGTCCAGTCTCTTCTTAAAAACTTCCAGTGTGTTGGAGCATTCCTTCTTTTCTCTAGAATGGCCATTCCCATATCCTGCAGCCGTTCTTCATATGTTTTAGTCTCCAGGCCTTTAATCATCTTAATTGCTCTTCTTTGCACTTTTTTTTATTTAAAAAAAAGTCTCAACATCTTTTTTGTAATGTGTGGACCAAAACTGGATGCCGTGCTCCAGGTGTGGCCTTACTAAGGTTTTGTAAAGTGGTCCTAATATGTCGCGTGTTTATAGAACCCAGGATTGTATTGGCTTTTTTGGCGGCTGCTGCACACAGCTGGATCACGTTTAAGTTATCGCCCGCTTTGAGCTGCCTCAGTTGAAGATTCAGCAGTTCAGCCCCATTGAAAGGTGTTCACATTAACTTTGGAAATTAAAAATAAAGACCAATCAGGTTACTACAAAATTTGGAATAAATTTTATCATTGGCGGGAACAAAAGGAAGGTCTCTATTAGAACTTATAGATTGGTTGATTTATTTATTTATTTATTTATTTATTAGTTTTTATAAACCGCCCTTCTCCCGAGGGACTCGGGGCGGTGTACAGAGGAAGGAAGGTATACAGATGAACAATAAAAATAATAAAAACAATAGTGAAAACAAACTGGGACCCCAATTAACGCTATCATGCCAGGCCGGACTGCTGGAACAGGAAAGTTTTTAAGTCGCGTTGGAAGGTACGGAGGTCAGGGGCCATCCGGATTTCGGTTGGTAAGCTGTTCCAGAGGGCTGGCGCACCCACTGAGAATGCCCTCCCCCTGGGGGCCACCAGCCGACATTCCTTGAGCGGTGGCACCCTGAGGAGGCCATCTCTGTGGGAGCGCACAGGACGGTGGGGTGCTGACATTGGCAGAAGGTGCTCCCGTAGGTAGTCCGGACCCATGCCATGTAGGGCTTTGTATGTCATTGTTAGCACCTTGAACTTCACACGGAAGGCAACCGGAAGCCAGTGCAGCGCACAGAGGAGAGGTGTGATATGGGAGTATCGGGAGGCTCCCAAGAGTGTCCGTGCCGCTGCACTTTGCACCAGTTGAAGCTTCCGAGTGGATCTCAAGGGCAGCCCCATGTAGAGAGCGTTACAATAGTCTAGGCGAGAGGTCACAAGGGCATGGGTGACTGTACGTAAGGAATCCAGGTCCAGATAAGGCCGTAGTTGGCGAACTAGTCGAACCCGGGAGAAGGCCCCCTTGGTCACAGCTCCTATGTGGTCTTCTAGGGAGAGCTGCGAGTCTAGGAGGACACCCAGGTTGCGGGCCCTATCAACAGGGGGTAGTAACTTGTCCCCGATGTTAAGCAATGGGACGTTCTGAATATCCTGGCTTGCCGGAACGTACAGCCATTCAGTCTTGTCCGGGTTCAGTTGAAGCCTGTTCCTCCCCATCCATTCCCGGACCGCTTTCAGGCAGCGGGACATCACGTCTAGGGCATCACTGATATTGTTTGGAGTTGAGATAAAAAGCTGGGTGTCATCAGCATACTGATGGTACCCTACTCCAAAACTGCGAATGATCTCACCCAGCGGTTTCATGTAGATGTTGAACAGGAGAGGCGAGAGGACCGACCCCTGAGGGACTCCGCAAGCGAGAGGCCTCGGGGTCGACCTCTGTCCCTCTGTCAGCACCGACTGCGAGCGACCCTGGAGAAAGGAGGAGAACCAACGCAGAACCGTGCCTCCCACTCCCAGTCCCCTGAGGCGTCGCAGCAAGATACCATGGTCGATGGTATCGAAAGCCGCCGAGAGGTCTAATAAGACAAGGACAGAGGAATGGCCCCTGTCCCGGGCTCTCCAGAGATCATTCATCAGAGCGACCAGTGCCGTCTCCGTGCTGTAGCCCGGCCTGAAACCCGATTGGTACGGGTCTAGATAAACCGCTTCATCCAAGATCTGAGGAAGTTGGTGCGCCACCACGCTCTCAACAACCTTCGCAAGGAAGCGAAGATTGGAGACTGGACGAAAGTTATTCAAAGAGGATGGGTCCAAGGTGGGCTTCTTGAGGAGAGGTCTCACCACCGCCTCCTTCAAGGCGGTGGGGAAGTGACCCTCACTCAGAGAAGCAGAGATGACCGCTAGGAACCAGCCTCGTGTCCCCTCTCGAGCTGCATAGGCCAGCCAGGAAGGGCACGGGTCCAGTAAGCATGTGGAGGAGCTCAACCTTCTCATAATCCTGTCCACTTCCTTAGGAGTTACAGGATCAAATTCTTCCCAGATGACGTCGACAAGACTGTCCATGTCTTGTTCTTCCATCTCAGCCCAGTTGGAGTCCAGGCCAGTTCGAATCCGAGCAATTTTATCCAGCAGATATTGACCGAATTCCTCGGCTCGACCCTGCAAGGGTTCCTCCCTCACCTCTTGGTTTAATAGGGAGCGAGTCACCCTGAACAAGGCAGCCGGGCGATTATCTGCGGACGCGATGAGGGTGGAAAAATAGTTGGATTTTGCCACCCTTATCGCAGCGAGATAAGACCTGGTGAGGATTCTTAGTCGCAATCGGTCGGATTCGGATCGACTGGATCTCCAACGGCTCTCTAGGCCCCGTCTCCGACGCTTCATCTCCCGGAGCTCCTCGGTGAACCATGGGGCTCGCTGGGATCTGCGCCGGGTCAGAGGCCGCAAGGGTACAACTCGGTCCAGAGCCTCCGTGGCTGCCTTTTCCCAGGCTTCCACTAAGGTATCCGCCGAGCTGTGAGCAGGGAGTGCATGCGTGTCCCTAAGCGCTGCCTGGAACTTATCAGGGTCCATTAGGCGCCTAGGGCGGTACCATCTGACTGGCACCGTGCACCCACGGTGGGGGGTGGCAAGGGGGAAGTCTAGCCGCAGGAGGTGGTGATCGGTCCATGACAGGGGCGTAACAGTTGTGGTACCCCCACCGATATCATCACGCCACCGTCCAGACAAGAACACCAAGTCTGGGGTGTGGCCTCTCTCATGAGTCGGTCCAGAAATTATTTGCGACAGGTCCATGGCCGCCATGGAAGCCATGAACTCCCGAGCCAGTTCGGACGATCCTCCCAGGGACGGTAGATTAAAGTCGCCCAAGACCATGAGTCTTGGGAATTCAACCACCAACCCTGAGAGGGCATCGAGTAGCTCGGGCAGGGCCGCCGCTGCACGATTAGGTGGTAGGTACGCCAGCAGCAGGCCCAACTGTGCCCCTGGGCCGTATCTCAGTAGGAGAGACTCACACCCGACCATCTGAGGGACGGTGGTCTCTCGCGGGCTAAGGGATTCCCTGATGATAACTGCCACTCCCCCGCCCCTCCCATGAGCCCGAGGCTGGTGCAGCACCTGGAAACCTGGTGGGCAGAGGTCAACCAGAGGAACACCACCCTCTGGGCCCAGCCAGGTTTCCGTGATGCAAGCCAGGTCCGCATGCTCGCTCTCCACTAGGTCACGAACAAGGTGAGCCTTGTTAGCAACGGACCTGGCATTTAGGTAGACCAGCCTGAGCTTAGGAGGCTGCACATCTTCGCTCCCGGGTCCTCGGGGGAAGTACAGAGGGTCGGAGCGTCTCACCGCTTGTACAGAGCGGAGATGACCCTCCCGGTGTCGATACGGCCCTCTGCTTGTGCACCTTCTGCCGTTCCCCACCATCCTGGGAATTGGTTGTTCGTCAGCTCGCCACTGGGCTTTGTCGGCGACTGGCCCACGTTCCTCACCTTCGTGAACGGTCGTAGGCCCGGCCTGCGCTATGGTAGTTGGAAGGGCCCCCTTCACCGAACAACCATAGTCTTTTCCCGCCCCCCTCCCTAACCCGACAAAGAACTTAACTAGGAACTTAACCAGGGGCCTCTTGTTGGACTTATGCTGGAGGCCCCTGACCCTGCCCGGCCATCTCTCAGAGGCCCAATGGTCTGGCCCGTCATCGAGATTGGATGTAGTATAGGCGGGTCGCACCCAGGAGAGGGGGGAACCCCTGAGGGCGTGTAGGTCTGTGCTGGAATATTGGAGTAGCATAGAGTTACAAGGGTTTTTGGGAAGGCAGCCCCCTGGATGGAGAATTGGCAGGAGGGTCGAGTCGGGTGGGTGGGTATCTGACCGTCACCCAGCCACTGCCACTTGGCTGGGTGAACCCCAGAAGCAGGCCACTCCCCATCCTCTCACGATGGGTTGTGACTCTGTTTCCGGGGGTGGTCCAGAACCCACTCTGGGTGAAGCATACCCCATAGAGCTCTCACCTCTATGGGGCTGCAGGTGTAAGGTCAAGCCACTCTGCCACCGTGGCTTGCACCCAGGCCCATCATGTCCTGTGGGGAGAGAGTGGGCAGGGAGGTTGAGAGTTGGTAGAGGCAAGGTGATGACGGCTTCGGTGGTCCAGTCGCCGCTGTCTCCACTGATCAGCTGGATCGTGGCGTCTTTTTGGTTGAGGATCGGCACGGAGACACCGTCGGCTCCCAGGGTGCGGGCCGGAGAGGCCACGCCGCGTCTATTAATGCTACCGTCGAAGGTTCGTGGTAAAAAGTGGTCGACCGGGGCCGCAGCTCCATAGGCCCCTGTTGGTTGGGGACCGTCCAGAGCTCGGCCTCCCAGAGGTACGGGAGTCCCATGTCGCTGCCTCCGTTCCACGCGCCTCGAAGAAGGCGGACCATGCCGCGTCCCAGGAGCTCGGGGATGCTGTTGTCGATGTTGCCGCCGTCGCCATCATCGTCGATGGTGTCTTCACTGATCAGCTGGCCCGCGGCTCGATCGGGGGCCGGAGAAGCTGTCACCGACGCCGTTGCCCTCGCTGCCGCCGTTTCCGCCATACAGCTGATCCGCGCCGATTCCGCCGCACAGCTGATCTGCGGTGAATTGTTAGGGCCGATTCCCAGCTGATCTGCGGCGATTTGTTAAGGGCCGCTTCCTCCGCGCAGCTGATCCGCGGCAATATGTTCAAGATCGATTCCGCCGCACAGCTGATCTGCGGCGAATTGTTAAGGGCCGATTCCGCCGCACAGCTGATCCGCGGCGATACGTTCAAGGGCCGATTCCACTGCACAGCTGATCGGCGCTTTGTTCAGGGGCCGATTCCGCCGCACAGCTGATCGGCGCTTTGTTCAGGGGGCCGATTCCGCCGCACAGCTGATCTGCGGCGATCTGTTCAAGGGCCGATTCCGCCGCACAGCTGATCGGCGCTTTGTTCAGGGGCTGATTCCGCCGCACAGCTGATCTGCGGCAATTTGTTCAAGGGCCGGTTCCGCTGCGGCGATTCTTCAAGGGCAGGCCGAGGGGACGCTGGTACCCACTCACAACGGCCGCCAACGGCCCAGGGGGCGGGCCGGAGATGGCCCGGTGCCCCTACAGCTGGTCCGGGGGGGCAGCGGGCGGCACATTGCCCAACTCAATAGCCCAAGTCTCTGACCCCACCACAGGGGTCCAGAGACATCCCTGGGGGCTCCTGGGGGGCGCCTTACCGTTGGGGGCTTACGGAGCTCTCCCCAGCACGTCCGCCATCTTTGGAGCCGGGGGAAAAAAGATTGTTCTAAGTATTGTATTATATTTAATTGATTTGTATTTTAAGTGTATTTTATGTGTACATATATATATATATATATATATGAATATTGTAGACAAGAAGGTATGTCAGTCCGTTTGTACCGTGTCCAATGTTTTAAATAATAAATTTAATAAAGTAAAAAAAAAGGTGTTCAGGTAAATGCTGAGAAAGGCCTCACTAATTCTGAGGAGAGAATTACTCACAATGAGCAGAGTGGATTACGGGTGGTCCTCGACTTACGACCCAGCCCCAAATTTCTGTTGCTGAGCAAGGTGGTTCTTAAGTGGGGTTTGCCCCGTTTTACGACATTTCTTGCCACAGTTCTTAAGTTTTGTCCCACTCTATCCCCCCTCCCCCCCCCCCGGCTTGCCACGGGTGTTAAACGAGTCGCTGCAATTGTTCAGTTAGTAACACGGTTGTTAAGTGAATCTGGCTCCCCCCCCCATTGATTTTGCGTGTCCTAATGTCGCAAAAGGGGATCACGTCATTCCCCCCGCTCCCCCGGGAACACTGCAACTGTCGTAAATCCGAGTCAGTTGCCCAGCGTCTGAATTTTGACCACGGGGACGCTCGCAACCGTCGTAAGTGTGAAACGCGGAGGCAGGTTGCTTCTTTTCAGTGCCGTCGCAAATTTGAACGGTCACGAAACGAACGGCTGTCAGTCTGTGCAGTCTCAGTTTCAGAATATATTACAGGTAAGCCGTCAACTTACGACGATTCGCTTAGTGGCCATTTAAGATTACAATAACCCATCCCTGCCATAAAAGGTACTTATGGCCCAGATTCGAATTTCCAAGTTCTGACAGCTACTCTCTTGGGTGGGTTCTGGCTAGACCCCAACAGGGTGGGATTTTATTTATGAATGAATGAATGAATGAATGAATGAATGAATGAATGAGAAAATTCAACTATTTCCGATCCTCCTGGCTAGAAAAAATGGGAGAAAAATCTAAAGTCGCCTTTCTCCAGCTGTTCAAAATCTATTTTTTTAAAAAAAAATCCTTTTCAGAATTGTTTCTTAAAAAAAAACACAAAATTACGTCCGACAATTTGGGGACGTGTGTGCTTTGAGCTTATAGCCATCTGGAATCTGGTCGCTTGGCTTGCCATTGAAGCCCTGTTTGTGTGTGTGTGTGTGTGTGTGTGTGTGTGTGTGTGTGTGTAATTGCTGGGAGGACAGAGACCCCTCCCAGATAGAATCAGGAAGGGGAGGGGCAGAGAAAACGAACGCTTTTCATCAGCAGTTGAGAATTGGCTGTTAAAAAACGGTGGGCTTAAAAAAACAACAACAACAACGGTGGGCTTCCTGACGGAGAACATATCAGGGGTGGATGGGTAGGTTTGTAAGCTCCCACCCCTCCTCTTCCTCTGTTGGAACTGTGATAGGATCCTGGGATTTGTTGTGTTTATTACCAAATGCCTTTACAGCAGAACAATAGAGTTGGGGGGGGACCTTGGAGGTCTTCTAGTAACCCGCTGCTCAAGCAGGAGATCCTGTACCCTTTCAGATTGGTGGCTGTCCAGTCTCTTCTTAAAAACCTCCAGTGTTTGACCACCTACAATTTCTGGAGGCAAGCGGTTCCACTGGTTGATTGTCCTCACCGTTAGGAAGTTTCTCCTTAGTTCCAGGTTGCTTCCCTCCTTGATCAGTTTCCATCCGTTGCTTCTTGTCCTGCCTTCTGGTTCTTTGGGGAATAGGTTGACCCCCCCCTTCTTTCGGGCAGCCCCTCAAATACTAGAATACTGCTATCATGTCAATCAGTCAATCCATCCAATCAATCAATCAATCAATCAGTATAGAGCTGGAGGGGACCTTGGAGGTCATCTAGTCCAACCCCCTGCGCAGGCAGGAAACCCTATACCAGGGGTCTTCAAACTCGGCCCTTTTATGACTTGTGGACTTCAACTCCCAGAATTCCTCGGCCAGGCGTGCTTGGCGTGCCTGGCTGAGGAATTCTGGGAGTTGAAGTCCACAAGTCATAAAAGGGCCAAGTTTGAAGACCGCTGCCCTATACCATTGGAGACAAATGGCTGTCCAGTCTCTTCTTGAAAGCCTCCAGTGTTGAAGCACCCACAACTTCTGGAGGCAGGTTGTTCCACCGGTTAATTGTTCTCACTGTTAAGAAATTCCTCCTTAGTTCCAGGTTGCTTCTCTCCTTAAATGACTTTCCATCTGCTGCTTCTCGTCCTGCCTTCAGGCGCTTTGGAGAATAGGTTGATCCCCTCGCCTTTTTAGGAGCCCCTCAAATATGGGAGCCCTGCTATCATGTCTCCCCTTGTCCTTCTCTTCACTAGACCAGACCTTCCCAATTCCTGAGACTGCTCTTCGTATGTTTTAGCTTCCAGTCCCCTAATCCTCTCTGTTGCTCTTCTCTGCACTCTTGCCAGAGTCTCAGCATCTTTATAATGTTTGCATCTTGTCCCTGGTGTCTTTTTATTGTAATAATCAGTTTATCAGATTTTTAATTTGCTAGTGAATTCAGTGGCTGGGTTTCTAATTCTTGGGCCTCCCTCTCAGCTTTCTGGATTTTGCTCTGAGTATTAGAAAATAGAGCATAGGATAGGAGCTGGAGGGGACCTTGGAGGTCTTCTAGTCCAGCCCCCTGCTCAAGCAGGAGAACCTATGCCGCCACAGACAGGTGATTGTCTAGTCTCTTCTTAAAAATTTCCAGTGATGGAGCGCTCAAGATTTCTGGTGGCAAGCGGTTCCACTGGTTAATTGTCCTCACTGTCGGGAAGTTTCTCCATAATTCCAGGTTGCTTCTCCCTTTGGTCAGTTTCCAACCATTGTTTCTCGTCCTGCCCTCTGGTGCTTTGGAAAATATTTGGACACCCCCCCTCTTCTTTGTGGCAGCCCCTCAAATACTGGAACACTGCTATCATGTCTCCCCTATTTCTTCTTTCCTTTAAACTCACCAAACCCAAGTCCTGCAGCCGTTCTTCGTATGTTTTGGTCTCCAGGCCTTGGATCGTCTTAGTTAGCTCTTCTCTGAAGTTTTTCCAAACTCTCAACATCTTTTTTATGATAAGGTGCCCAAAATTGTCCGCAGTATTCCAGGTGTGGCAGTTATTTAGCACGTGAAGGTATGGAAATCCAGGGTGTGCCGAGAAGAATGAGAGTTGGTGACAGGGATACTCCTGAACGCATCTTGGGTGTAATTAGCTATCAAGATTCGGGTACCTCCCAATACCAGAGAGGTACAGTTGTGCGAAGCACACCCAACAAAGCTCCCTGCTTGTGTGTGGCACGGCTGACACTGCATGGTTGAACGGTTAAGTCTGACCTACAGAAAACCCTTAACTTACCACCACAGTTGGGAGCAGAATTTGCTAAACGAGGCGTGCCCGATTTTACAGCCTCTTTTGCAATAGTTGTTAAGCGAATCACTGCAGTGGTCATTAAGCGGTCATTTAATTTATTTTAATTGTTTTTAATTTTTTTATTGTATTGATGTTTTAAACACCTTGTAAACCGCCCTGAGTCCTACGGGAAAAGGGCGGTATATAAATCTAATAAACTTAAACTTAACTTAAGTGAATCACACAGTCATTAAGGGAATCCGTCTCCCCCCCATACACACACACACACACACTGACTTTGCTTATATCAGAAACCATCTGAGAAGGTTGCAAATGGCCATCACATGATTCTGGGACACTGCCCCCATTGTAAATACATGCCAGTTGCCAAGGGTCCACATTTGATGACATGGCCATGGGGATGCTGCAGTGGTTGTAAGTGCGAGGTCCGGTTAAAAGCTACTGTTTTCAGTGCTGCTGTAACTTTCAATGGTTGTAAATCGAGGACTGCCTATCCAATCTGGGCTGCGGTAATCGGGATGGCTGCTTTGTAGTTGTTAGTGGCGAAGTTGTGTCTGACCCCTGGCGACCCCATGGATGATGTTCCTCCAGGCCTTCCTGTCCTCTTATTGTCTTCTGGAGTCCCTTTAAGCTCACGCCTACCACTCTCATCCAAGAAGCTTTTTTGGTTCCAACTGACCGGTGGGGAATGGAAGGATTTATATTCTTTGCGTGATTATCTGCAATTTTAAAGGGATAGAAATGTACCAAAATAAATGGGCATTTTACTCTGTTAACCTGCAATAGTTTTCAAACGTTCTGAACTCAGCATCACCCCGAAGCAGAACCTCCTGTAATGGATGAAAAGATGTTGTTGTTGTTGTTGTTGTTGTTGTTGTTGTTGTTGTTGTTGTTGTTGTTGTTCTTCTTCTTCTTCTTCTTCTTCTTCTTCTTCTTCTTCTTCTTCTTCTTCTTCTTCTTCTTCTTCTTCTTCTTCTTCTTCTTCTTCTTCTTCTTCTTCTTCTTCTTCTTCTTCTCCTTCTCCTTCTCCTTCTCCTCCTCCTCCTCCTCGTCCTCGTCTTCCTCCTCCTCCTCCTCCTCCATTCATAAAACATGAACTGAACACTCAAACTGACTGGCGCTGATGGTTGACACGGGTTGCTGCCAGCATCCTAGGTATCAACCAGGTATCTCCTTAAAATGTAAGATGCTCCGAGTAGCACAGTTTTTTGTAGCTTTGCTGGGGTTATTGCAGGAAGCTGCAATTTCTTGATGTGTTTTGCAAAGTTTTTGGACATGGTTCCCAGTGCCCCGATGACTGTTACGCGTTTTATCCATAGTCGCGCAGTTTCGATGGCCAGGTCGCGGTATTTCATAATTTTTTCCAGTTCTTTTTCTTCGACTCTGGCATCTCCTGGTACAGCGATATCAATCAGCTGTACGCTTCGGTTCTCTACGACTGCGATATCTGGCGTGTTGTGTTCCACATGGCAATCTGTCTGTATTCGGAAGTCCCACAAGATCTTCACCCTCTCATTCTCCACAACTTTTTCCACCCTATGTTCCCATGACTTTTCGGACACAGGCAAGTCGTATTTTTTACACAATGCCCAGTGGATTAGTTTAGCAACTCGGTCATGTCTAGCTTTGTAATCAGTTTGCGCGATTTTGCTGCACTCACATATTAACTGTGAAACAGTTTCAACTTTGTCGTTGCAAAGTCGGCAATTTGGATTGTCAGTAGATTTTTGTATCTTCGCTTTCATGGTGTCAGTTTGTGGTGCTTGTTCTTGAGCAGCCAGTATTAAGCCTTCTGTTTCTTTCTTGATGGTTCCCATCTTAAGCCATGCCCATGTCAAGTTGTTATCACATTTTCCTTCAATGTTTTTCAAATGTTGTCCATGCAAAGCTTTGGTTTTCCATCTATTTAATCTATCATCCAGCCATTTTTCCTTATATTCTGCCTTGGTTTCTGTTATTTTGATAATGCTCTCTGTTTTCACAGCCTGCAGCAATTTTTCTGTACTTTGATTCACATAGACATTCAAACTTCGTTTTTCTTCTTCTACAGTTTGGTGGGTTTGCAGTAGCCCTCTGCCCCCTATTCTTCTGGGCAGGTACAGTCTGTCGATGTCACTTTGTGGATGTAAAACATGGTGCATGTTCAAAAGTTTATGCGTTTTCCAGTCTAGGTCTTCCAATTCGGCCAATGTCCAGTTGATAATTCCAGCTGGGTAGCGTATCACTGGGACTGCCCATGTATTAATGGCTTTAATTATATTTCCAGCATTCAGCTTTGATTTTAGTATTTTGCGGACTCTCCTGATGTATTCCTTTTGTGTTGACTCTTTGACTTTTCCATTCAAGATGTTATCTGCTTCCGATATGCCTGGGTATTTGTAACCATCATCCTTTGCTAGTGCTTTCATAACACTTCCGTTTCCCATTTCTATTCCTTCTATTTTTCCCATTTTTCCTCGTTGCATGGATAACATAGCACATTTTCCAAGTCCAAAGTCCATTCTGATGTTGCTACTAAATAGTTGAACTGCGTTGAGTATTGATTCAAGTTCAGTGTGGTTTTTCACATACAGTTTTAAGTCATCCATGTATAGTAGATGGTTTATCTTGCCATGCTGGCTTGAGATGGGGTATCCCAGTTTTGTGTTTCGTAGTAATATTATTATTATTATTATTATTATTATTATTATTATTATTATTATTATTATTATTTCAAGAAGAGACTTTCCTGCTCGTCTGCTTGAGACTGAAAAATGTTGTGTTTCGATTCTTCCCCATGCAGACAAGCGAGGTTCGGCCAGGGCCAGGAACAACTCTGAATCAACCCGAGCCCCGCCACACGTGGACAGGAGGCGACAACTGTCCGAATCTCAGGTTGTCACTGCCAGCAGCTCCGATTGCAGGATGAACTTCCGACATCAAGGAACTTCTAAAGGTAGGATCCACGCAGCACTTTTTTTTTTTTAAAAATGGCAGACACTAATAAAAGATGAGATGGAGTTAGGGTTGTTTAGTACAGCTATGCTGGATTGTGCAATTTACGTTTCTAACTTTGCCTTTTGAATTCTGCTGTTTTATTCGACTGGCGCAGCTTAACATCTTAATAACTTAAGATTTTTTTTTAAAAAAAAACACACAAAATGAACTCAACCACCAGAATTAAACCCAATTACCCAAACTGCAGTTAATTATGGAGCGTGGCTGGCTAGATGTACCAAATACAGCCGTCATTTCACAGACCCTTGAGGGTCTGTGACAACTTGCCACAGGCAACTCACCGTGGGACAACGTGCCACGGGAAAACTCGCCACAGAACAACTCATTAGGGGAAAACATGCCACGGAACAACTCACCGTGGGAAAATTCAGCATAGAAAAACTTGCCATGGGACAATTTGCCACAGGACAACTCGCCACAAGAAAACGCGCCACGGAACAACTCGGCATGGGAAAACTTGCCACGGGATAACTTGCCATGAGAAAACTCGTCACAGAACAACTCACCATGGGAAAACTCGCCACGAGAAAACTTGCCACGGGAAAACTTGCCATGGAACAACTCACCATTCAGCATAGAAAAACATGCCACGGGACAATTTGCCACAGGGCAACTCACCACGGAACAGCTCACCATGGGAAAACTCAGCATGGGAAAACTTGCCACGGGATAAGTTGCCACGGGAAAACTCACCACGGAACAACTCACCATTGCCACAGAACAACTCACCACGGGGGAACTCGCCACAGGAAAATTTGCCACGGGACAACTTGCCACGGGACACTGATATTGAATAGTAGAATAGAATCGTTGAAGAAAGAACGGCAAAGAAGGGGCCGAATGGAAAGTGAATGACAAAAATTAAAATAATGTTTTAATCTTTTTTTAAATAACTGAATTGTCCCACATTGCCTTCTTCGGCTGTCTATTAACACCGCCGGGAAGTGGAGGAAGAGGGCCCAGAAGGCCTCGGATCCAGGTGGATCTAGGCCGGCGTTCTAGCTTTCCGCCCAGCCGGTGTCAGCCTGACTCATAAGTTGGACCCAGGCGCCTTCTCAGAGAGGTGATCCGTTCGCACCTGTCTCCTCGCGCTCGGCTGCCAGCTTTGCGGCTTTGGCTGAAGGTTCTCCTCAGCTGCTGGACTCCTTGTCCTTCTCTGATCTTCCGTGGCCCCACCGGCCCCCTCAGGGCTGGGAGGCCTTCCATTGTTCCCTGACGCTAATTCCGCATTTTATGCCCTCGGAAAAGCAGCTGTCGGATGTCTCCGGCACACGGAGGGTCCCTTTCTGGAACGTTTCTCTCCGTGTCGGGGTGCTTTGAAGAAAACGTCGCTCGGCTTTGTTAAGCGTGGAACCCCAAGGTTGCCTGCTATTCATTAGCCTTCATTTTTACAATGCAAGAGACGTGTTAGAACCCCAATTAAAAGTTGGCGGGGATTCTCAGTCATCCCAATCACGATTGTCCCAAAGGTGCTTTTTTTTTTCTTTTTCAGGAGGCAACTGGATTTTCCTCTTTTTCTTGGAGGATGTTTCCCTTCTCATCCAAGCAGCTTCTTCAGCTCTGACTGGATGGTGGGGAAGGGAAGGATTGAACGGAACGGCTACGGGACTTGGGTTTGGCTAGTCCAGGGGTAGGCAACCTTGGCTCATTTATTATGACTAGTGGACTTCAACTCCCAGAATTCCTGAGCCAGCATAGCATAGCTGGCATAGCTGGCTCAGGAATTCTGGGAGTTGAAGTCCACTAGTCATAAAAGAGCCAAGGTTGCCTACCCCTGGGCTAGTCTAAAGAAAAGAAGAAATAGGGGAGACATGATAGCAGCATTCCAATATCTCAGGGGCTGCCACAAGGCAGAGTGGGGGGGCAGGTTGTTCACCAGAGCACCAGAGGGAAGGACGAGAAACAATGGTTGGAAACTGACCAAAGGGAGAAGCAACCTGGAATTAAGGAGAAACTTCCTGACAGTGAGGACAATCAACCAGTGGAACCGCTTGCCACAAGAAATCTTGAGCGCTCCATCACTGGAAATTTTTAAGAAGAGACTAGACAATCACCTGTCTGTGGCGGTATAGGTTCTCCTGCTTTAAGCAGGGGGCTGGACTAGAAGACCTCCAAGGTTCTATTCTGTTCTAATTCTAATTCTAATTCTAATTCTAATTCTAATTCTAATTAATTCTTATTTATTTATTTATTTATTTATTTATTTATTTATTTATTTATTTATTTATTTATTTATTTATAATGAGACTTGTATGCCGCCCTATCTCCCGAAGGACTCAGGGCGGCTAACAACAATAAAATACAATAAATACAAATATTAAAAAAGAATTAAATTATGTCGAAGTCCCACTAAAACCAATAAAAACATTTAAAATCATAATTAAAACCCCATTATCATCAGTCCAGGTCGGCCTGCTGAAAAAACCATGTTTTAAGGTCGCGACGAAAGGAACGGAGATCCGGGGGAACATCCGGAGCTCCCCGGGGGAGCTGATTCCACAGGGCAGGTGCCCCCACAGAGAAGGCCCTCCCCCTGGGGGTCGTCGGCCGACATTGTCTGGCCGACGGCACCCTGAGGAGGCCCTCCCTGTGTGAGCGCACAGGGCGATGGGCAGTCGTTCCTGGCAGCAGACGGTCCTGCAAATATCCCGGGCCTAAGCCATGTAGCCATGTAATTCTAATTCTAATTCTAATTCTAATAATTCTAATTCTAATTCTAATTCTAATTCTAATTCTAATTCTAATTCTAATTCTAATTCTAATTCTAATTCTAATTCTAATTCTAATTCTAATTCTACTCTGGGCAGAAAACGTCCTGCAGCTAAGAAGGCTCCACACACCTTTGCACTACTCAGGTGATCCTGAGGACACAGGTAAACCTCCAAATAGACTCAACTCCTCTCTAAAAGGATGCAAATGACCAGCTGTCTGCAAGGAGTAGAAATCCTCCCATTCCTCACCATTCAGTCAGAGCTGAAGAAGCTTCTGGGTTGAGAAGCGAAACGTCTTCAAAGGAAAACAAGAAAGTCCAGTTGCCTCCTGAAAAAAAGCACCTTTGGGCTAAAAGTTGACTTCTGGAAGATCATCTGATCGCCATTCGCGGCCTTCTCCAGCTGGCTTCCGACAAGGAAAGTCGATATGGGAAGCTGGATTTATTTAATGACCACATGACTCGCTTTAGAACGGCGGTGATTTGCTTAACAACCGTGGCAAAAAAGGGTTATAAAATTGGGCATGTTGTGAGTCACAATCAATCAATCAGAATAGAGCTGGAAGGGACCTTGGAGGTCATCTAGTCCAGCCCCCTGCTCAGGCAGGAAACCCTACACCATTTCAGTCAAATGGCTGTCCAGTCTCTTCTTAAAGACTTCCAGTGTTGGAGCACTCACAGCTTCTGGGGGCAAGGAGTTCCACCGGTTAATTGTTCTCACTGTCAGGAAATTCCTCCTTAGTTCTAGGTTGCTTCTCTCCTTGATGAGTTTCCATCCGTTGTTTCTTGTCTTGCCTTCAGGCGCGATGTCTGAATTGCCTTCTTTTTTTGTTTTTTAATAATAGTTTTATTGGTTTGTCAAAATACAAAATACAAAGAGAAATCCAAGAAAGTAATCGAAACGTAGAAGAAGGGGAAGGGCAAAGAAAAGTTCTGGCTCCCTTTAGCACAGCAGAAGATGACAACCTTCCAAGCACAACTTTTTGCTTTCACACCACACTTCTGTCACCATAAACCTGTCTAATTAGCAGAAACGGAATCAGGGTTTCATTTTTTTTATCTTTTTCATTACAAGCACAAAATCCGGAACTGAAGCAGGGTTGAGATATATAGTCTCTTCTTTGGATAAAAGGATCGGTTTGACCGTCTCTGCTTCTCTTTGCTGTGGGGAATAATCTGTACCTTCTGCTGACTCGTTAATCTTCACCATAATTCATATTCAGGGAATCCTCCACATAATTTCAATGGTGTTGTTCTTGTTGTTGTTGTTGTTGTTTTAAAAAAAAAACCCTAAAGGGAGAAAACACCCATTGCCTACTTAAGCTTTGTAAAGTCATTCTCTTTGACTGTTACAAGCGAGAAGGCCATTGATGGTGACTTTGCTTTCAGGAGCCCCTTATGCTGCTTCCTCCACCCCGGGAGAGAGGAAGAACTGGAGCAAAGCCACTCGCACGCGGAAGAAGATATTTGAAGCCTACATGTCGAAGGAGGACGTATCCAGGGGTCTGAAGAGAGAAACACTCATTCAGGTGCCGGAAACTTTGGGCGGGCCGTTGTGTGCAAAACCAAAAAAAGCCGGGCCGGAAAGACTGACCTGACCGATGGTGAAATTAAGTTGGAATCTAAGATTTGGAATTAATGCCCCCAAGAAGATGTTTGTGCATTTCTAGACTTATTTATGGAGATTTCGCAAGGAGGACGCCCAAATTAAAACAATTTAACAGGGGTCCCAAAAGTGTTCGTTCCAGGAGGCAACTGGACTTTTTTTATTTTTTTTTCCCTTGGAAGGTGTTTCGCTTCTCATCCCAGAAGCTTCTTCAACACTGACTGGATGGTGGGGAATGGAAGAATTTATATACGCCTTGCAAGACCACTGGTCATTTGCCTTCTTTTAGAGCAAAGCTCTTCAAACGTGGCCCTTTTAGGCACTTGTGGACTTCAACTCCCAGAATTCCTCAGCCAGGCATGCTGGCTGAGGAATTCTGGGAGTTGAAGTCCAGAAGTCATCAAAGGGCCACGTTTGAAGAGCCCTGTTTTAGACAGTCATTGAGGCCACTTGGAGGTTTATCTGTGTCCTCAGGGCCACCCGAGTGGTGCAAATGGGTGTGGAGCCCCCTTGGAACTGCCGAAAGGCCTGTGTGTTGTATACTGGAGATAGATGGTGTCGTCCAGTCCACAAAACAGTCCTTTCAGCAGTTCCAAGAAGGCTCCACACCCATTTGCACTGCTCAGGTGACCCTGAGGTAAACCTCCAAGTGGCCTCAACGACACACTAAAAGAAGGCAAATGACCAGAGGTCTGCAAGGAGTATAAATCCTCCCATCATCCAGTCAGAGCTGAAGAAGCTTCCGGGATGAGAAGCGAAACGCCTTCCAAGGAAAAACAAGAAAGTCCAGTTGCCTCCTGAAAAAGAAGCACCTTTGGGAAAACCTGGATAATTCAGAATCCCCATAGAAATTTAACCAAGGGCAAAGCGTTTTTTTTTCCTTTTTCTTCTTCTTCAAATCCACTGAAATGTAAGGTGCAGGCTTAGAAACCAGGAGACTGGTCACTAAACAATCTGTTGTAAGTCGAGGACTACCTGAACACGGCTGTTGTGTCTCCTCGCATTCTTTTTTTCCCCTCAGCCTTGAACACCCCCAGATCCTTCAGCCTCCCCTCGGCCTGCCGAGTGCCTGTCTCCATGTTTCGGGAGGAAAGCAGTAGCCATGGCCCCTTTCCTGACAAAATCTAGCCGCCATTTGTGTGTGTGTGTGTGTGTGTGTGTGTGTGTGTGAAGGATTGCAAAGTTGAGGGGTGACATCATGAGATTCTGGGGGAGAGAGCGCCCTGGCCCTCGACGCACAATGTACAAACAGTTGTTGCCTGCAAATGGGGGATGAGCGGCTGGCTCCAGATATGATGTCACGGCGTGAAAATGGCTAAATAGGATTTTCGGAGGCACGGATTATAAGTCCCATCTGCTTTTGAAGAGACAGGAGATCAATCCTGTCCTTTTCTGTTCGTCTCTCTCTCACAAGAAAAAGACCAAAGCAGAGAGAGAGAGAGAGAGAGAGAGAGAGAGAGAGAGAGAGAGAGAGAGAGAGAGAGAGAGAAAATGTAAACCATAATGTGCATGGAAGGGGTGGGGGGTATTTGTTACTTATTTGTTAATCATTCTTCCTTCCCCCTTCTCCACTATCAAACAAAGGTGAGGATAACCTTTTTGTGGCTGATTGTTACTAAGACAGGTAAAAGAATGAAAGAATAACACAGTTGGAAGGGATCTTGTGAGGTCTTCTAGTCCAGCCCCCTGCTCAAGCAGGAGACCCCAGACCATTTCAGACAAGTGGCTGTCCGGTCTCTTCTTAAAAAACCTCCAGTGTTGGAGCACCCACAATTTCTGGAGGCAGGTTGTTCCACTGGTTAATTGTCCTCACTGTCAGGAAGTTTCTCCTTAGTTCTAGGTTGCTTCTCTCTTTGGTTAGTTTCCATCCGCTGCTTCTTGTCCTGCCTTCTGATCTTTTGGACAATAGCTTGACTCCCTCTTCTTAGATATTGGAAGACTGCTATCGTGTCACCCCTGGTCCTTTTTCTCATGCAGCTTGACTCCCTCTTCTTTGTGGCAGCCCCTGAGATATTGAAAGGCTGCTATCCTGCCCCCCCTCGTCCTTCTCTTTATTAAACTGGACATACCCAATTCCAGCAACCGTCCTTCATATGTTTTAGCCTCCAGTCCCCCAATCATCTTTGTTGCTCTTCTCTGCACTCTTTCTAGAGGGGTTAGAAAAGAAGACCTCCAAGGTCCCTACCAACTCTGTTATTCTGTTCAGTTTGGGCTCAGCTCGCTTAGCAATCTCGCTTTACCACGGAAATTCCAGTCTCACTTGTAAGGACTATCTGTATTTTCACTTAATGTTGACATACCTTGCATTTTAATTCAATGGTCTTCAACCTACAAAAGCATTGTGAGTAATAAAATCATTACTTTACCACAGGGGTCTTCAAACCTGACCCTTTTATGCCTTGTGGACTTCAACTCCCAGAATTCCTCAGCCAGCGTGCCTGGCTGAGGAATTCTGGGAGTTGAAGTCCACAAGTCCCTAAAAGGGCCAAGTTTGAAGACCCCTGGACTACGGCCTTGGTGTAGAAATAGGCCTGCAATCCCAGAGGGCTTTTCACTCATAAATGCAAAGGTTAGTGGCTTCTTTTAATGCAATAAGCAAAAAAATGCACACAGGAAGTCCTCAAATTATGTACGGCCACAACGGAGCCCGAAGTTTATTTGGCTGAGGGAGACAATTTGCTCAGTGAGTTCTGCCCCATTTTACAACCTTCCTCGCCACCTTCGTTAAGGGAATTGCTGCAGTTGCTAAACTGGGAGAACGGGTGTTAAGTCAATCAGGCTTCCTCCCCCCACCCGCCCAATTGAATTTGCTGGTCAGAAGGTCGCCAAAGGGGGTCACCTGACCCCGGGATGCCGCGACCATCGTAAGTACGAGTCAGTTGTCAAGTACCCAAATATAATTCACAGGACTGTGGGGATGCGGCAACGGTCGTAAGTGTGAAAAATGGTCATAAGTCACTTTTTCCTGGTGCCGTTGTAACTTCTTAGAGTCACTGAGTGTGCTGTTGGAAGTGGAGGACTTACAAGGACTTACAGTGATGGAAGAAGGGGACTGGAAACATGCTCATGTGTTATATGAAATGTGAATATCACTCATAGGCACACATATACACAAGCACCATGTTTTGAGACACAAGACATAGATTGTGGTCTAAAGCAGGGGTGGGGAATTCCACGCTGGCTGAGGAATTCTGGGAGTTGAAGTCCACAAGTCATGAAGGGACCAAGTTTGAAGACCCCTGATCTACGATAATATGGCCAGATGTTTTTATTCTCCTGACGATATATACCGGTACTGCCAGTACTGTAAATCTACAAGGCTCATCCTTTACTGCCAGAGACATTTGTGGCTACTGCATTTGAATCCAGGTTGCAGAATCTGCTCTCTTCCTTTCTTCGGCTCTTCCTCCTGGTTAAAGTATTCGTATTAATGTTAGCAGGGAAATATCTTCATTTGCAGGATCAAGTAAGAACTAATGAGGTGTTGGAATTCGATTATCAGTAATCGAAAGCATTTCTTAAAAGCTAGGCCTGATTCTGGAATCGTTTAATTTTTTTTTTTGATAGATAATTTTTTGGTATAGATCAGAGGCCTTCAAACCTGGCCCTTTTATGACTTGTGGACTTCAACTCCCAGAATTCCTGGGAGTTGGCTGAGGAATTCTGACTGGCTGAGGAATTCTGGGAGTTGAAGTCCACAAGTCATAAAAGGGCCAGGCTTGAAGACCCCTGCCATATTCTCCTTGCAGCTTCGGCTTTTTATAATAGCTTTAGCTTTTTATAATAGTTTTATGGAGGATCTTACTAAGTGCCTTATTTGCAACCGAGCCATTATTAGTCAGTTTTGCCTCAGTAGGAAGCGGCCGCTGGTTTCTATTTCGACTTTCTGGTAACACATTAAAGCAACTCCTTTGCTGAAATCTAATTTCAATGTTTCCTTCTTTTTTTCTCTTAAGGGACCCCTGAGGATAAACCCCAAGAAATACCATGATGCCTTCATTCCTTCCCCAGTAAGTAATTCTGTAAACCTTAGCAATGGGGGGGGGGGGGTTCACGTGAGATGAACATCCCTCCCGTCTTGGATTGATGGAGGAGCAAGAGATGAACTGGACTTTCATGGGTTTTTTTTCCCCTTGAAAACATTTCTCATCCAAGAAGCTTCTTTAATTCTTCAGAAGAAGCTTCTGAGCTGAACTAGAATACTTAATAATGATGATGGTGGTGATGATGATGATAAAGTTGGAAGGGACCTTGGAGATCATCTAGTCCAACCCCCTTCTCAGGCAGGAAACTTATACCATTTCAGACAAATGGCTGTCCAGTCTCTTTTTAAAAACTACCAGTGTTGGAGCATTCACTGCTTCTGGAGTCAAGTTGTTCCACTGGTTAATTGTTCTAACTGTCAGGAAGTTTCTCCTTAGTTCTAGGTTGCTTCTCTCCTTGATGAGTTTCCATCCATTGGTTCTTGTCCTGCCTTCAGATGCTTTGGAGAATAGCTTGACTCCCTTTTCTTTGGGGCATCCCTTGAGATATTGCAAGACTGCTATCATGTCCCCCCTCGTCCTTCTCTTCATTAAACTAGACATACCCAATTCCTGCAACTGTTCCTTATGTGTTTTAGCCTCCAATCCCCTAATCATCTTTGTTGCTCTTCTCTGCACTCTTTCTAGAGTCTCAACATCTTTTTTACATCGTGGTGACCAAAACTGGATGCCATATTCCAAGGGTGGTCTTACCAAGGCATTGTAAAGTGGTATTAACACTTCACGTGATCTTGATTCTATCCCTCTGTTAATTCAGCCTAGCACTGTGTTGGTTTTTTTGGCAGCTGCAGCACACGGCTGGCTCATATCTAAGGGACTGTCCACTAGGACTCCGAGATCCCTCTCACAGTTACTACTATTGAGCAAGGTACCCCCTGTACTATACCTGTACATTTGGTTTTTCCTGCCTAAATGTAGAACCTTACTTTTTTCACCATTGAATTTCGTTTGGCCAAGTGCGATTCGACTCACAAGGAATGTGTCTCCGGTGCAGAATCTCTCAGTGTACATTCAAAACAACAGAGTATTATTAATAATAATCACAATATAATGGTGCCAATAGGAGAAGGAAGTGGAAAAGACGAGAAGGAGAATAGCAATACAGCCATCAAACCCGGGTAAATATACTTAGACGTAAAACAATATTAGGGACGCGGTGGCTCAGTGGGTTAGGACGCTGAGCTTGTCGATCAGAAGGTCAGCAGTTTGGCGGGTCGAATCCCGAGTGCCGCGTAACAGAGTGAGCGCCTGTTACTCATCCCAGCTTCTGCCAACCTAGCAGTTCGAAAGCACGTAAAAATGCAAGTAGAAAAATAGGGACCACTACGGTGGGAAGGTAACAGCGTTCCGTGTGCCTTTGGCGTCTAGTCATGCCGGCCACATGACCACGGAGACGTCCTCGGACAAGCGCTGGCTCTTCGGCTTTGAAACGGAGATGAGCACCGGCCCCTAGAGTCGGAAACGACTAGCACGCATGTGCGGGGGAACCTTTACCTTTACATTTTAAAACAATATTCTGAGGATTAGGTGTTCAGCCGAGTGATGGCACGGGGGGGGAAACAAACAAACACCTGTCTTTGTGTCTAGTTGTTTTGGCATGCAGTGCCTTAAGCTGGTGTCCCAAGGGCAGGAGGTGAAAGAGTTTATGTCCAAGGGGTCTGTAGATGCTTTCTCAGGCCTTTTTCTGACCCGCGCAATATACTAGTCCTCAGTGGAAGGCAGGCCGGTTGCTAATGAAGAAGCGTCTCGAATGAGAAGCAAAACGTTTTTCACGATTAAAAAAAAATCAATTGCCTTTTGGAAAAGCACCTTGACCTGGGCGGTTGAGAATCTCCATAGGCAGCAAGCGATGAGGGTGCAGGAAATGCACCCAGCTTGGCAAAACGTTTGATTGCAACTCATCCAGTCATGCTCTCTCGGTCCGCTTTAGATTCCAAGGGCCTTCTCTGAAAGAAATGCAAAAAAAAATAATGGTACAGACAATGGCGTCAAGAGAGGGACAGAAATCAAGCTCACGCGAAGTGTTAATACCACTTTACAAGGCCTTGGTAAGGCCACACTTGGAATACGGCATCCAGTTTTGGTCACCACGATGTAAAAATGATGTTGAGACTCTAGAAAGAGTGCAGAGAAGAGCAACAAAGATGATCAGGGGACTGGAGGCTAAAACATATAAGGAACGGTGGCAGGAATTGGGTATGTCTCGTTTAATGAAGAGAAGGACGAGGGGGGACATGATAGCAGTGTTCCAGTATCTCAGGGGCTGCCCCAAAGAAGAGGCAGTCAAGCTGTTCTCCAAAGCGCCTGAAGGCAGGACAAGAAGTCACAGATGGAAACTGACCAAGGAGAGAAGCAATCTAGAAATAAAGAGAAATCTCCTAACAGTGAGAACAATTAACCAGTGGAACAACCTGCCTCCAGAAGCTGTGAATGCTCCAACACTGGAGGTTTTTAAGAAGAGACTGGACAGCCATTTGTCTGAAATGGTCTAGGGGTCTCCTGCCTGAGCAGGGGGTTGGACTAGAAGATCTCCCAAGGCCCCTTTCCAGCTGTATTCCGACTTACTGAAACTATTAACCAGTGGAACTCCTTGCCTCCAGAAGTTGCGAGTGCTCCAACACTGGAAGTTTTTAAGAAGAGACTGGACTCTGAAATGGTATAGGGTCTCCTGCCTGAGCTGGGGGTTGGACTAGATGACCTCCAAGGTCCCTTCCAACTCTGTTACTCTGTTCTGTTCTAGGTCGAGGGCTGCTTGTAAAGTCTAAAGGGGGGGGGTAAGAGGGAGACTTCGTCTGCCCCTCGCAGCTTTCTTGCAGCGAGTTAGCGAGAGGGAAATTCCTAACCCAGCTAGAGGAACGGGTGAACGAATCCACTAACCAGATCAATTCTTTGTGAAAAAAGCTGCAACGTGAAGCCAGTGTTAGGGAAGCACAAAACGAGAGCGAGCGGGGCAAAAGAAAACCTCCTTTTGTTCCATCCCTCTCCTCCCCCCCCCATGGCAGGTCCCAACCGGGGTGCCGAGTGATGTAACTATGCGGTGGGATTACTGCCGGGGGGGGGCGGAGAGGGGTGAGGGGGTGGGGGGGGAACGGCAAAGCTGAAATCTGGCTTGATTTAGTCCAACAAGCTTTGCAATTTTTCGGCATCTCATCATGGGAGGCAACTTTGCGCCAGCTGTCGATCTCCCTCCCCCCCCTGCTCTCCCCCCCCCCCCGGCTGCAAAGTGCGACTCCTTCGGCTGGGAAACGAAATATTCCAGCGGCCTAAGTGGGCTTGGTACCCGGCACTCCATAAAGGTTGCTAGAAAATTAAATCCTACTATTAAATACAGTACATTGTGTTGTTTAAGTGTTCCCTTTATTTTTTTGAGCAGTATATATATATACTGTATATATATATATTTATATATATACAGTATATATATATATTTGTGGACGCACGAGAGCCCTGAGCTGTCGCAGGGTGGGTGGGGGTCAAGTACATTTTCCTCGGTGGGAACCTCATGATGGGAAGATATCCCGGTCTCTCTCTAGCCGCTTCTGACCCCGGCCGTTGCAATTTGGCACGTAGGACGCCCATTTTTCTCAGGAGCACCTGTTAGCTGCTGCTGCTGCTGACATCAGCTGAGTTGGGAGCCGTGGAGTCTTTCTCCCCCCCCCCCTCGTGTCCTTGTTTGAGAGATTCAGCAGGAAGATTTGGGAAGCGTGGCCAGCTCTTCCTGTACACGACTCTCGGTTTTCTACGCTTTGTCCAGAAACGCATTTTTTATTTTTTTGATTTTGGCTTCCAAAAACGTGCTTTGGTCTCAGTCAGAAGTGTCCAACCTTGGCAACTTTTCAATCAGTCCGAATAGAGCTGGAAGGGACCTTGGAGGTCTTCTAGTCCAACCCCCCCACCCCCGCTCAAGCTGGAGATCCTGTGCTTTTTCAGATAGCTGACTGTCCAGTCTTCGCTTAAAAATCTCCAGTGATGGAGCACCCACAACGTCTGGAGGCAAGCGGTTCCACTGGTCAATTGTCCTCACTGTTTTAGGAAGTTGCTTCTCTCCTTGATCAGTTTCCATCTGTTGCTTCTTGTCTTGCCTTCTGCAGCTTTTGAAAACAACTCGACCCCCTCCTCTTTGTGGCAGCCCCTCAAATTTGGAGCACGGCTATGATGTCTCCCCTCGTCCTTCTCTTCATTAAACTAGACATCCCCAATTCCTGCAACCGTTCTTCGTATCTTTTAGCCTCCAGTCCCCTGATCCTCTTTGTTGCTCTTCTCTGCACTCTTTCTAGAATCTCAACACCTTTTTTTTTAGTAGTGTGGTGACCAAAGCTGGATGCCGTATTCCAGGTGTGGCTTTACTAAGGCTTTTTATAAAGTGGTCCTTAATACTTCATGGGAATTTGATTCTGTGCCTCTGTTTATACAACCAAGGATTGTTCAATCCTCATTTGTGCCACTATAAGACTTGTCAGACAGTTCTTGTATCAAAGACACAACGCATATCTGTACAATGATTTATTGATGTATTGATTTATTGATGTATTGGTATTGATGTATTGATTTACATCATCATCATCATCATCATCATCATCTAGTTAGAAGGGACTTTGGAGGTCATCTAGCCCAACCCCCTGCTCAGGCAGGAAACCCCATCCCATTTCAGACAAATGGCTGTCCAGTCTCTTCTTAAAAACTTCCAGTGCTGGAGCATTCACCGTTTCTGGAGGCAGTTTGTTCCACTGGTTAATTGTTCTAACTGTCAGGAAGTTTCTCCTTAGTTGTTAGTTGCTTCTCTCCTTGATTGGTTTCCATCCGTTGCTTCTTGTCCTGCCTTCGGGCGCTTTGGAGAAGAGCTTGACTCCCTCTTCTTTGTGGCAGCCCCTGAGAGATTGGAAGGCTGCTATCCTGTCCCCCCTCGTCCTTCTCTTCGTTAAACTGGACATATCCAGCCATTCCAGCAACCGTTCCTTGTATGTTTTAGCCTCCAGACCTCTAGTTACCTTTGTTGCTCTTCTCTGCACTCTTTCTGATTTATTGGGAAAATAATGGGCTGCCCGCTCCATCTCCGTGACTCTGTGCGGCTTACAAAGAATATATACACACACACACACACACACACACACACACACTGGTGACAACACCCGGTGAAATAAGCCATTTGATGGGCTCCATCTCCCTCTGGGTTCCCCAGGCCCCTTGGCAAAGCCGGGTCTTCAGGGCCTTATGAAAGAGTGTCAAAGTGGAGGCCAGTTCTGCAGGGATGATATTCCAAAAGGAGGGAGCCACTACGGAGAAGGCCCTTCTCCTGCATCCTTCCAGATGTGCCTTCTTTAGTTCCCGCAACATTCCTTGCCTCCTCGCTCTACGGGTAGTCCTTGATTGGTGGCTACCACTAAGCCCTGAGTTTATGTTGCTAAGCGAGAAACGGGCTTTAAGTGAGTTTTGCCTGGGTTCCCCCTCTGGCAGCCTTCTGACCAGCAAAGTCAATGGGGAAGCCAGATTCCTTTTAACGACCCTGTTACTCACTTAACATCAGCAACGATGAGGAGGCAAAAACTGCCTTAGCCACCATTCTCACTTAGCAACCTACATTTGGGGCTTAACTGTCTTCGTTTTAGCCTGCTTCTCCTTATTGAGTCCTTCGGGAAAGGGCGGTATATAAATCCAATTAAATAAATAAATAAATAAATAAATTGGCTTGACCCAAGGTCTTATCTGAAGTGGGTAATATTTGCTTTAGATTTATAAGTTCCTCCCAGTGACCCTTTTTAGTCCAGAGCTGACAAGGTGACTTATGCCACGAACTAGCAGAAAAGCAGCTTGAGGGATTCGTGGCCAATGAGCTTCCCAAAGCTGAAAATACGAGAATGCAAGAAAATAAAAAAAGAAGCAACGGATGGAAACTGATCAAGGAGAGAAGGGAGCTAGAACTAAGGAGAAATTTCCTAACAATTGTGAGGACAATTAACCAGTGGAACGACTCGCCTCCAGAAGTTGTGGATGCTCCATCTCTGGAGGTTTTTAAGAAGAGGCTGGACAGCCATTTGTCTGAAATGGCATAGGTTTTCCTGCCTGAGATTGGGGGGGGCTGGACTAGATGACCTCCAAGGCCCCTTTCAACTCTGTTATTCTGTCTATGGATTATTATTATTTTTTTAGCAAAACCTCTACACGAAGTCTGAAGATGCCGTTTTCCCATGCTGATTTTGCTTTTGGGGGGGAACTCGCATGTAATATTTTGACTTTCTTTCTTTCTTTCTTTCTTTCTTTCTTTCTTTCTTTCTTTCTTTCTTTCTTTCTTTCTTTCTTTCTCCCTCCCTCCCTCCCTCCCTCCCTCCCTCCCTCCCTCCTCTTTCTTTCTTTCTTTCTTTCTTTCTTTCTTTCTTTCTTTCTTTCTTTCTTTCTTTCTTTCTTTCTTTCTTTCTTTCTTTCTTTCTTTCTTTCTTTCTTTCTTTCTTTCTTCCCCCCCCTCAAAAAACAAAAATCCATATCCTCCGTTAAAAAGAGTCGTTTCTTTTCCAGGACGGCACTCAGGATATTTTCATTGATGGAGTCGTTGCTCGCAACAGAGCCCTGAACAGTGACATCGTGGTGGTGAAGCTGCTTCCGAAAGATCAGTGGAAGGTCAGTGGGTCAAATCTGCTCGTCCCGTTTTCGTTTCGTGGCGATAGCCGGCAGGGGGGGGATTCAAACTTGGCCGCCGCGATGAAGGATTGAAAAATGATTTCCCATGCTCTTCGGGATGATGGATGCCGTAGACTTGCCTAGGTTGTTGTTGTTGTTAGCTGCGAGGTCGTGTCCGACCCATCGCGACCCTATGGACAACGTTCCTCCAGGCCTTCCTGTCCTCTACCATCTTCTGGAGTCCATTTAGGCTCGTGCCTGCTGCTTCAGGGACTCCATCCAGCCACCTCATTCTCTGTCGTTCCCCTTCTTCTCTTGCTCTCCACCTTTCCCAGCATTAGGCTCTTCTCCAGTGAGTCCTTACCTAGGTACAAGGTTGCCTAAGTCATCTAGTCCAACCCCCTGCTCAGGCAGGAAACCCTATACCATTTCAGACAAATGGCTGTCCGGTCTCTTCTTAAAAAGTTCCAGTGTTAGAGCATTCACAGCTTCTGGAGGCAGGTTGTTCCACTGGTTAATTGTTCTAACTGTCAGGAAGTTTCTCCTTAGTTCCAGGTTGCTTCTCTCCTTGATTAGTCTCCATCCGTTGCTTCTTGTCCTGCCTTCAGGTGCTTTGGAGAATAGCTTGACTCCCTCTTCTTTGGGGCAGCCCCTGAGATATTGGAAGACTGCTGTCATGTCCCCCCTCGTCCTTCTCTTCATTAAACTGGACATACCCAATTCCAGCAGCCGTTCCTTATATGTTTTAGCCTCCAGTCCCCTGATCCTCTTTGTTGCTCTTCTCTGCACTCTTTCAAGAGTCTCAACATCTTTTTTACATCGTGGTGACCAAAACTGGATGCAGGATTCCAAGTGTGGCCAAGTGCGGTAATACGGTTGTGGAGTGAATCTGGCTTCCCCATCGGTCTTGTTTGTTGGAAGGTCACAAAAGGGGAGCGTGGGGACGCTGCGACCGTCATATATATGAGTCAGTTGCTATGGGTCTGAATTTTGATTAGGTGGCCACGGAGGATGCTGCAACGGTCGTTAAGTGTGAAAAACGGTTCTAAGCCCCTTTTCCCCCCCGCGCTGCTGTAACCTCAAACAGTCCCTAAACGAAGTCAAGGATTACCTGTATTAGCCCTGCAACTTTCTTTGGTAATTTTTATTTCTTTGCTGTTCTTCCTCCTCCTCCTCCTCCTCCTCCTCCTCCTCCTCCTCCTCCTCCTCCTCCTCTTCGTTCCGATGGTTCTCTTTATTTGGGTTTCTTTAGTCTTGTCAGAAATACCTCCTTTTGCGTTTCCGGTTTTCTGATAAAAGTGTGTTTCCTTCTTTTGTTTTTTTTTTTTAAATAATTTGCCGAAAATACGCAGGGAAAAAGGACTCGCCCAAATGTTGGATGGAGATCAGGAGCAATTCAAAACAGGTTGAGGAAAAAGCATCCAGGTAAGTCCTCGACTTACGACAGTTCATTTAGTGACTGTTCAAAGTTAACGGCACGGGGGGAAAAAGTGACTTGTGACCTGTTTTTCACACTTTTTCACCCTTACGACCGTCGCAGCTTCCCTGCGGTCGCACGGTGAAAATTGAGAGGCTTGGCATCCGACTCGTATTTACGACGGTCGCAGTGATTCCCCTTTTGCGACCTCCTGACAAGCAAAGTCAGTGGGGAAGGGAGAGTCACTTAAACAATGGTGTTACTGGCTTAACAACTGCAGTGGCGCGCTTAAGAACCGCGGGAAGAAAGGTCGTAAAATGAGGCAGAATTCACTTAGCAACCGCCTCGCTTAGCAAGGGAAGCCGTGGGCTCAACTGTGGCCGTAAGTCGAGGACCACCTGGTTATTTTCAGTGGCAAGGCAGCAACAGGAAGAAAATGAGCCTTTTTGAAACTCCACTTTTGTTGTCCCTACTGAATGCAGTGATCCGGCTTCGTCATGTTTGCTTTGCTCTTGGTACCTTTACCTGTTGTGACAGGTGTGCCTTTCCCAGCATTTGTATTTAAAAATAAAATAAAATAACACGACGGGAGACCGGTTGTGTATTTAAAAAGTAAACCGAGGACTTCGTTTTGAAGTTCTGAAGGGCCTCGTGAAGAAATGTTCCTGCTGGTTAACAAGGGTTCAAAGACGCTGGATTTGGTCGGGCGTTTTCTATAAAACCAACCTTTTCAGAGCAGGTACAGGTAGGTAGTCCTCAAACTTACGACCACGGTTGAATCCCAAATTTCTCTTGTTCAAAGCGATTTCCGTTGACCCAGGACCAAAATTTCTCTGCCGAAGCAAGACAGCTATCAGGAGCGTTTCGTCCCATTTTACGACATTTCTTGCCCCGGTTGATCAGTTGTTATATTAGCAACACAGTTGTTAAGTGAATCAGGCTCCTCCCTCCCCCTCCCTGACTTTGTTTGTCAGAAGGTCCCGGGACACTGCCACTGTCATAAATGCAAGTCGGCTGCCATTTGAATCACGTGACCCTGGGGATGTTGCAAGGGTCCTGAAAAGTGGGTGGGGTGGGGGCGAAACCGTCCTAAGTCACTTTTTTTTCAGTGCCCTTGTAACTTGGAACGGTCGCTAAGCGAACCGTTATAAACCGAGGCATACCTGTGTTGCGAATAAATCAGTAAATAAATAACAGAATCAGCTTGAGAGTGACTTCGTGGACTTTTCAGCTCTTAGATGTGCTTCCAGTTCGATTTCCCCCCTGGATCTTGTTCCCTCCCTCGACCGAAATTCCTGAAAGACGCTCCGGTTGTTTAGCTGTGTGTGCTTTGAGCGTGCCCTAAATAACTCTTTTCATTTTGAGGCTGGCAACCAAACATTGTTTGGTAAACTGGAGGGGGAAGTCCCTTTTACTGTTCCAAAGCCATAGCACACGTGTGTTGGGGTGATAATTCCATCCCTTGCAAGTGCCCAACCAGCCTTCAAAAGTGGAGTTGCTTCAAGAGCATGGAATATGAGGCCGGAATTAATCCTGCGTCAAGGTTTTCTTCCCTCTTTCACAGCTTGAAGGGATGCGTAGCTGGGTGTCTTTAAGTGCGAGAAATTGTTTGCTTCTTTGAGCAACCAGGTTTCCCCAAAATAACTTGCAAAACTTTCCAGGCAAGCATTTTTTTAAAAAAATTTAAACAGGCACAACAACAACAGCAACAATAATTTAGAATTCAAACAGACAAGCACCTGCCACATAACACCCCGGACTTAACAATTGTGGAGAAGAAAGACAAAAAAAGGTCTGGCTAGTGGACAGCAGAATAGAAGAGGAAGAACAGGAGAAGATAACAAAATACAAAGACCTACACATAGGAACAGAAAGACTGTGGCAAAGGCAAGCAAGGGTAGTACCAATAGTAAGAGGCGCCTTGGGTGCAATCCCAAAACATCTGGAGCACCCTCTGGACACCATTTTCATTGAAAAAATCGCCATTAGTCAATTGCAAAAGGACCTTGATGGTCATCTAGTCCAACCCCCTGCTCAGGCAGGAAACCCTACACCATTTCAGACAAATGGCTGTCCAGTCTCTTCTTAAAAACTTCCAGTGTTGGAGCATTCACCGCCTCTGGAGGCAAGGAGTTCCACTGGTTAATTGTTCCAACTGTCAGGAAGTTTCTCCTTAGTTCCAGGTTGCTTCTCTCCTTGACTAGTTTCCATCCGTTGCTTCTCGTCCTGCCTTCGGGCGCTTTGGAGAATAGCTTGACTCCCTCTTCTTTGGGGCAGCCCCTGAGATATTGGAAGACTGCTATCCTGTCACCTAGCTGATGGTTAATCCGATTTCTGATGTTATTGCGATCAGTCAGGCATGGGGTTGGACTGGAAGACCTCCAAGGTCCCTTCCAACTCTTGTTATTCGGTCACCTGCACCTTCAGCTCTCACAGATTTTTTTTTTCCTTTTAATTTGACCTCCACAGAGGTTAGAGTTGTTTGCCAAAGAAATTCAGGTTACAGTGGCACCTTGGTACTCAGCTGCTTTGAAACTCAGAGAATTTGGTATTCAACGCATTTTGACATGAAAATTTTGTCCCGGTGCTCCTCGTTTGTTTGGTACGCAGTGTGCCAGCTAGACCTTCTTGGTGTCAGCTCCTTGAAAAGAAGGACTAGGGGTGACATGATAGCGGTATTCCAGTATTTGAAGGGCCTCCATAAAGAGGAGGGGATCAACTTATTTTCCAAAGGACCAGAAGGAAAGACAAGAAAAAATGGTTGGAAACTAATCAAGGACAGAAGCAATCTGGAATTCAAGAGAAACTTCCCAACAGCGAGAAAAATTAACCAGTGGAACTGCTTGCCTTCAGAAATTGTGGGTGCTCCATCACTGGAGGCTCTTAAGGAGAAACTGGACAGCTATCCCCTTGTCTGAAATGGGATAGGGTCTCCTGCTTGAGCAGAGGGTTGGACTAGATGACCTCCAGTGTCCCTTCCAGCTGTATTCTGATTTGATTGATTGTGACTCACAACGTTATGGGAAAAATTTGTTTGGCACCCATCATTTTTGGTAGCAATTGTGCCTTCCAGAGCCAATTAATAATAGAGTACCAAGGTACCACTCTACCTGTAAAACAACCCCTCTTTATTATTTCATGCTGTGTGAAAATCCACTTGCGTAGTAATTTGCAAAGTTTATTTTTTTCCCTTGGAAGTGCCAAAGAACACTTTTTTAACGGACTTAACCCCAAGTAGTTCTTGACGTACGGCCACAGCTGAGCCAAACTTTCGGTTGCTAGGTGTGAGATTCATGAACTGGATTTTGCCTCGTGGGATGAGCTTTCTCGCCACTGTTTTGTTAAGTGAAATCACTGCAGTTGTTATACTGGTAACCTGGTTGTTAAGCGAATCTGGTTTCCTCCGTTGACTTTGCTTGTAGAAAAGTCACTGCAACCGTCATAAATATGAGTCAGTTGCCAAGCGTCTGGATCTTCATCACGTGACCCTAGGGATGCTGCAACGGTCGTAAGTGTGAAAAAACGGTCCCAAATCGTTTTTTTTCAGTGCTGTTGTAACTTTGAATGGTCACTAAACAAGCTGTTGTAAGTTGAGAACCCGGCAATCTAAAAATTATAGGGTTATCAGTGCATGCAACATAGATGTGTGTGTGGACAAGAATATCAACCTTGCTGTCAAGCAAAATCAAGCTTTTAACAGCGAGTGCCACACAAAGTGCACTAACTAAACAGGTGGTAAGAAAATAGGGGAACTCAGGCACCACACAGGTTATGTAGAAAGTAAATCCAGGGTCAGTCAAATGTCTATACACCAATGCACAGGGCATGAGCAGCAAACAGGGTGAACTAGAAATTCAGGTAAATGAGGGCAGATACGATATTGTTGCCATTACAGAAACGTGGTGGGATGAAACCCACAAATGGAACACACAGCTAGAGGGATTTAAATTATTTAAAAGAAACAGACCAAACAAAAGAGGAGGTGGAGTTGCTCTCTACCTAAGAAGTAACTACATCTCTACAGAAATAGAGCACAACAGTGATGAAAACTGTCTTGAATGCATTTGGGTCAATATAAAAGGGTGGGGGAATGACATTGCCATAGGTGTATACTATAGGCCGCCCAACCAAGCAGAGGAAATAGATGAACTTTTTGCTAGTCAGCTAAGGTATGTAAGAAGCACATCACAATAGTAATGGGGGACTTTAATTACCCTGACATCAACTGGGAGACAAACTCCGCACCAAGTGGAAGATCAAACAGATTCCTGACAAACCTAGCAAACAACTTTCTCTCCCAAAAAGTAGAGAAGGGAACTAGGGGATTAGCCATATTGGATTTAATTCTCACAAACAGAGATGAAATGATAGAACCTTGGGGGGAAGTGATCATGCAATATTGGAATTCAACATTCAGGAACCACAAGCAATAGAAAACAGCCAAACTAGAGTCTTGGACTTTAAAAGAGCTAATTTCAATAAACTTAGAAAGACCTTGGGAAGGATTCCATGGATGAGAATCCTCAAGGGGAAAACAACTCAAGAAGCTTGGGAAACTTTCAAAAGTGAGATAATAAAAGCCCAGTCTAGCACAATACCAACAAAGAAGAAAAACAACAGCTCTCAAAAGAAACCAGCGTGGCTGTATAAAGAACTCTCTGATAAATTGAAAGATAAAAAGGACAAGTATAAGAAGTGGAAAGAGGGGCACATAACTAAGTCAGAATATCAGTAAATAGCCTGAGCCTGCAAAGACGAAATGAGGAAAGCTAAGGCTCAAAATGAACTAAGGCTTGTGACCAAAGTTGAAAGCAGAACTATTTAACTCATTTTTTGCATCTGTCTTTACACAAAGGGAAAAAACAGACCAACCTATCAAAAATAGTGCCGTAAAAACAGAATAGAAACACAAGTAAAGATAGGCAAGAAAATGGTAAGTGAGCACCTGTCCAGCCTAGACGAGTTCAAATCACCAGGACCAGACGGATTACACCCCAAGGTTCTCAAGGAACCGGCAGACGTGATCTCAGAACCACTGAACTATATTTTTCAAAGATCCTGGAGCACTTTGGGAACTAGCAGAGGTCTGGAAAAAAGGGAAAAAAATAGATCCAGGAAATTACAGACCTATCAGCCTGTCCTCAATACCTGGGAAGATTCTGGAAAAGATAATCAAACAACGAATCAGTGAACACCGAGAGGCAAACAAAGTCATTACTAAAAGCCAACATGGGTTTGTCAAAAACAGATCATGCCAGAGAAATCTTACTACATTCTTTGACCAAATGACAAAATTAGTGGACCAGAGGAATGCTGTGGATATAATTTACTTGGACTTCAGTAAGGCATTTGATAAAGTAGATCGCAACCTACTACTTGATAAGATAGAAAAATGTGGGTTAGACAGAATCACCACCAGATGGATTCGTAGCTGGCTGACGGGCCGTACTCAGCGTGTGGTCCTCAATGGAACTGCATCTACATGGAAGGAAGTGTGTAGTGGGGTGCCCCAGGGCTCCGTTCTGGGCCCAGTGCTCTTCAACATCTTCATCAACGATTTGGATGAGGGGATAGATGGGGAACTCATCAAATGTGCAGAGGACACCAAGCTGGCAGGAATAGCCAATACTCCAGAAGTTGCAGGCTTAAGATACAGGAGGATCTGGACAAACTCGAACACAGGGCGCTATCTAACAAAATGAAATTCAATGGTGAAAAAAGTCAGGTTCTACATTTAGGCAAGAAAAACCAAATGCACAGGTATAGTACAGGGGGTACCTTGCTCAATAGTAGTAACTGTGAGAGGGATCTCGGAGTCCTAGTAGACAGTCCCTTAGATATGAGCCAGCAGTGTGCTGCAGCTGCCAAAAAAGCCAACACAGTGCTAAGGCTGCATGAACAGAGGGATAGACTTAAGATCAAGTGAAGTACTAATACCACTTTACAATGCTTTGGTAAGGCCAAACCTGGAATACTGCATCCAGTTTTGGTCACCACGATGTAAAACAGATGTTGAGACTCTAGAAAGAGTGCAGAGAAGAGCAACAAAGATGATCGGGGGACTGGAGGCTGAAACGTATGAAGAATGGTTGCTGGAATTGGGTATGTCCAGTTTAATGAAGAGAAGGACGAGAGGTGACATGATAGCAGCGTTCCAATCTCTCAGGGGCTGCCCCAAAGAAGAGGGAGTCAAGCTATTCTCCAAAGCACCTGAAGGCAGGACAAGAAGCAACGGATGGAAACTCATCAAGGAGAGAAGCAACCTAGAACTAAGGAGAAACTTCCTGACAGTTAGAACAATGAACCAGTGGAACTACCTGCCTCCAGAAGCTGTGAATGCTCCAACACTGGAAGTTTTTAAGAAGAGACTGGGCAGCCATTTGTCTGAAGTGGTATAGGCTTTCCTGTCTGTGCAGGGGGGTTGGACTAGATGACCTCCAAGGTCGTTTCCAACTGTTATTAAGTACCTGTAATTCTTTTAGGTATCCTTGGTGTTTTTCCTGTCAAAATGGGAAGAAACCAATTGGTCATTGGTCACTTTTTAATTCATCTTATTTTCACCCATTCCCTTTGGGCCCGATCTTAGCTGCTTAATATCCTGAGTTTTTGTCCTCCACCGAGCTGCATCCTTGCTTTTTCACAAGTGTCCTCAAGGAACAGCGTCCAACCTTCTTAACTCTGGAGGGGAGATCAGAATGTTTCCTTAAAATACAAAGGGGTGAATTTAAATTTCTCCTGGCTGGAGTATTTTCCATTTGTGGGTATTCCTTTTGGGCTCCTGGGATATCGCCTGCTCGGCGTGCGTATTCATGTTTAGTGTTTTCCTAGTTGCCGTGGTTCCTCTGTTGACGGGTAATTACGTCTAGTATGTGAAAGATTCCTGTTCTCCGGCATTGTTGGGAATTCCGGCGACTGATGGCCAAATCAGGATACACATGCACACGCGTTCTTCTCCATAGTTTTTCCATTCATCAATTTGCCACTAATCCCCAATACTGAACACAGACTTAGATATGTTTTATTTTTATTTCTTTTCTTTTTAAAAAGCCCATGGAACAGTCTAGCTGTGGGGAGTTTAGTTCAGGGGTGTCAAACTCAATTTCATTGAGGGCCGCATCAGCATTGCGGTTGCCTTCAGGGGGCCGGGTGGGTGTGACCAGGGTAGGCGTGGCCTACTGGGTGGGCGTGGCTAGAGTGTATATGGCCTAGTGCAGGGGTAGGCAACCTGGGCTCTTTTATGACTGGTGGACTTCAACTCCCAGAATTCCTGAGTCAGCTATGCTGAGGGGAAAGGGAGAGGTTTCCAAGCTGAGCCATGCTGGCTGAGGAATTCTGGGAGTTGAAGTCCACGAGTCATAAAAGAGCCCGGTAGGCAACCTCGGCTCTTTTATGACTCGTGGACTTCAACTCCCAGAATTCCTGAGTCAGCTATGCTGAGGGGAAAAGGAGAGGTTTCCAAGCTGAGCCATGCTGGCTCAGGAATTCTGGGAGTTGAAGTCCACGAGTCATAAAAGAGCCGAGGTTGCCTACCCCTGGCCTACTGGGTGTGCATGGCCAGCTCTACATCATTCGCATCAAGGGTGCCTCTATGGGGGCCTGGGCAGGAGTGGGACAGATCTGAGGGTCTCTGGCAGGAGGAGGGTCTCTGGGCCAGGGCCAAGGCAGTGGGGGCCGTTCCCTCACTCTTTCCAGGATGGCTTCGCGGGCCACATGAAACCACTTCGCGGGCCGGATGCGGCCCCCGGGCCTTGTGTTTGACATGTCTGCTCTAAAAGGATGCAAAGGACCAGCTGTCTGCGAGGAGTATAAATCCTTCCGTTTCCCACCATCCAGTCAGAGCTGAAGAAGCTTCTGGGATGAGAAGCGAAAGGTCTTCAAAGAAAAAAAACAAGAAAGCCCAGTTGTCTTCTGGAAAAAAAAAAAGCACCTTTGGGACTCTTAACACAATCAGACATTCACATCTGCCAATCCCAGGTCCTTGGCAAGGACTCCGTAGGCAGAGAAAAATGCCAAATCCAGGCCGAACATCTGTCTGATGAACCAGATTCACGCTGAAGTGTTTCCAGAACTGTCAATTGTCTACTACCTTTTGGCTCACCCTAGTCAACTCCATAGAGAACGATTGAAGTGTCCGGCAACACATGTCTGGTTTAGTTGCAGATGTTTCATGGCACAACTAGATAACGTCATGATTGCTAGAAGGCAGTGGGGTTTGGGAGGGGGAGGGGGAGGAGGAGGAAGAGGAGGAGGAGGACTGTGGGCTCCTTGGTGCTCTCTGAACTTGGTTGTTTTCTTGTGGACGTTGCATTACCATGCAGGGGAACCTCACCAGTGCTAGAAGGGAACAGAGTTTGTTCTCTGTTGATATAAAGGTGGCTTGCTGTGCAGTGTTGATGAGAATAGACCAGGGGTTTTCCTTGATTAGGCTGTTGTTTACCGTCAGGCCATCATCCAACTTGCATGACATCATCCATGCATACGTGTAGCCGTGACTTTCCAGAAGCCAGGAATTTCAGCCCTGCCGTCCCCGATGGATGGGAATAGGCGTGCTCATAGTTGCCCCGAGGCGTGTGTGACACACAACCTGCATTCCACTCCTGAGCTGAGCTCCTTCCCGCACACCTGCCTGAGGGGGAGACCACGCCCTGCCTAAGCAGGGGGTTCCTCGAATTACGACTTGCAAGCCCAAATATTTCCACTGCTCAGCAAGATAATTGTTTTCGGTGAATTTTTGCCCCGTTTCGCAACCTTTCCCGCTGCCGCAGTTGTTAGAAGTGAATCGCTGCAGTGGTTAAAGTTAGGGAAAATAGTTTGTTAGGGGAATCCTGCTTGCCCCGTTGACTTTGGTTGTCTGAAGGTCACAAAAGGGGAATCACCTGACCCGAGGACACTGCGACCGTCATAAACACAGGACGGTGGCCGAGCATCCGAATTTTTATTTTTTATTTTTAAAAAAAACATTCTATTGATTTTCTAATTTTACATTTAAGTATTTAAAAAGCAACGTGGGGGCTGAGTTAATCGATAATTCAGTAACATGCAAGTATCTTTAGTACGAGTCTCAAACTACTACATTAAAGTCTCCCTCTCTTTTCCCCTTAGTATTTACCGTGTTGTGTTAACTAATACAACCCTTATTACATCAATGAAATAAAAATAACATTTTTAACATGTATCGGTAAATGTTAGCTTACACATATCCTGGTTATTTTGACCTCCAGTCTTTATGTAGACAATCAACGTCCTACTTGGTTTCCCCCCCCAATTTTTAGTTTCCCGTTAATATTTAAATCTAACATTTAATATTTGTCATTTCCCACGTTTTAAGTAACCGAAGTCCCCTTGAATCACAATTAGTTAGAAAAACCTAACGTTCGGGACACACGGCTTTATCTGTTTGAATATATTCTATTTCTCCCCATCTCACATCGGCTAATTAATAATACGGTACAACATTCTTATTTTCTGTAAGCATCCGGATTCTGACCGTGTGACCAGGGGGAGGCTTGCAACGGTTGTTAAGTGAGAAAAACCGGTCCCGAGTCCCCCTTTTTTTTTCAGTGGCGTCGTGACTTCGAACAGCCGCTAAATAAACGGTTGTAAGTCGAGGACGAAGCTGCAGTTGGAGCCTCCAGGTTCTTGAGGCTCAGCCAGCCTTCGGCTTCGTACTTGGCTGATGCTGGAGATTTCCACCCGGGTCCTTTTTCGAGAAAGCCTCCTTCACGTTGTCAACAAATCTCCTTTCAACGGTCCAGCTGGGGTTTCTTTTTAGGAGAAGAAAGTGACACCAGCAAAGTGTGTTTTTCCAGGATGGGAGGTGCGTCACTTTCCATCCTGCGCTCGTGAGGAAGCTGGACTTGGCTCGCGCTCTGGGTTTCGGGTGAACAAGGGGAGGTCACCGGCCAGTAGAAGTTCACGAAGGGACCCCCGGAGCTTGCGCGGGTTAGTCAGTCTGCGCAGGGAGGATGCTCAAAAGAGAAGGGATCCTGCAACGTTATCCCGGAAGGCGTCCATTCACCGCCGTTTGTAATGGTACGGCGTTTGATCGCGTCTGGTCTTGAGACAAATGGGATCCTTTCTTACTTCCTATCTTCCCCTTCCCTCCCTTCTTTCCTTCCTTCCTCCTTCCCTCCCTCCCTCGCTCCCTTTCCTTCTTTCTGTTTCTCCTTCCTTCCTTCCTTCCTTCCTTCCTTCCTTCCTTCCTTCCTTCCTTCCTTCCTTCCTTCTTTCCTTCCTTCCTTCCTTCCTTCCTTCCTTCCTTCCTTCCTTCCTTCCTTCCTTCCTCTTTTTTCTATTTCTCCCTTTCTTTCTCTCTCTCCCTTTCTTTCTTTTTCTCTCCCTCTCTTTCTCTCCCTTTCTCTCTCCCACTTTCTCCCTCTCTCCCTTTTTCTCCCTTCCTTCCTTCCTTCCTTCCTTCCTTCCTTCCTTCCTTCCTTCCTTCCTTCCTTCCTTCCTTCCTCCCTCCCTCCCTCCCTCCCTCCCTCCCCTGCCCTCCTTCCCTTCCCTTTCCTTCCTTCCTTCCTTCCTTCCTTCCTTCCTTCCTTCCTTCCTTCCTCCCTCCCTCCCTCCCTCCCTCCCTCCCACCCTCCCTCCGCTGCCCTCCTTCCCTTCCCCTTCCTTCCTTCCTTCCTTCCTTCCTTCCTTCCTTCCTTCCTTCCTTCCTTCTCCTTCCTTCCTCCCTCCCTCCCTCCCCTGCCCTCCTTCCCTTTCCTTCCTTCCCTTTCCTTCCTTCCTTCCTTCCTTCCTTCCTTCCTTCCTTCCTTCCTTCCTTCCTTCTCCTTCCTTCCTCCCTCCCTCCCTCCCTCCCCTGCCCTCCTTCCCTTTCCTTCCTTCCTTCCTTTTTCTTTTTTCTCTTTCTCTCTCTCCCTCTTTCTTTCTCTCCCTCTTTCTCTCTCCCACTTTCTCTCGTTCCCTCTTTCTCTGTCCCTCTTTCTCCCTTCCTTTCTCCCTTCCTTTCTTCCTTCCCCCTTTCCTAAGGGTTATTTTTATTGAGCCCAAAGAAATTGGGAACGTCACTGAATCATCTCTCTGATGCAGTGAAAGTGCCCCATTTGTGGCGAGAGCTTTCAGAGTGACCTCAGATCAGGTGATCCGACTCTCCACGATACAAAGGTTGGTAGAAAACCTGATGGAAAAGCAAAGTCTTCTGCCAACTCCTGAGGTCATCTTTTCCAGGGTTGTATCTCATCGGTCGCTGAGATATGGGGAGACCCAACCTGGGCGCGGTGCCGGTTGTAGCCGAAATCAAGGAAAGGCAGAGTCCACAGAGACTGACCTTGTTGGGTTGAGGTCATCCCTTCTGGGAAGCAACTTCCGCAGAGCTTCGTGTCCTTGGCTAACGGCTGCTTTTTGTACAGTGACCCTGGCAGGAGTATTTCTAATTTCAGATTCTTTCCCTTTTAGACCTGAAGTGGCCTTGATTGGCTAATAATGAACCTTTCAGTCAGTTGGGTTCGGTAATCTCGGGATCGGCTTTAGCGACAGCTTGAACTAGCGCCGCCGCCGATGAGGCTGGTTTCTTGGAACAGCCAACAAAAAACTTACGATCCAATTGGGAAAAAAGAAAAAAGATGTACATTTGCAGAGAAAAGAACAGAGGACTTCCAGACACATCCTGAACCTGGGAATTAAGTCCAGCTTTTCAAATTAACTTGGAAGTTCATTTCTTTTTCTTTTTTTCATTTTTCTTTTAAAAATGTTTTATTGGTTTTTATAGGATTAGGAATAGGGTTAGGGTTGGGATTAGGGTTGGAGGTCAGGGTTAGGATTTTTTAAAATAACATTCTTAACATTTAGCAACCACATGTTGTCTGGGTACATGTATCCAAAAAGAAAAAAACCCCCAATGAATATTAACCAATTATCATAAACAATACATTAATTAATCAGTCACTCTTCTTCTTTCTAGTATCTATTCAGTGTTACATATCACATATCCTTTCTCTCTAAGTCATTTTTTGAACCTTCTTTCTCTTTTATCTTTAAAGTCAATCTATCCATTTCCGCACACTGTTTTAAGATTTTCTGAATTAATTTCAAATTAACCGGAAGTTCATTTCCGATTAACTCATGCTTTGTGTCACGTAACCAAGATAGGTGGGAAAAGAAAGTTTTGTGTATTCAGGGGGTAGCCTTTCTCAACCTTAACCACTTGAAGATGTGTGTGGACTTCAACTCCCGTCGTGCTGGCTAGGGAATTCTGGGGGTTGAAATACACACACGCACACCTTAAAGTCATTAAGGTTGAGACGCAAGTTAGGGAATCAGAAATCTTCACTGAGTTATTCCGTTTTTACAGGCAGAAAAATGTTGCTATCATCAAGGTCATTTTTGACAATGCAGTTCCTGGTTTTTACTTTTTCTTCTTTTTTTATTCTGCAAGTCAGTTCTGTAAGCCACTCAGAGTCGTAAACAGATTGAGGCAGTTAGGAAATCCCGAAAATCATCTCTGCGTGTATTTATTTGATAGTGCTGCTATTTTATTGCCTTGACATTGTTCTATTGCAGGGGTCTTCAAACTTGGCCCTTTTATGACTTGTGGACTTCAACTCCCAGAATTACTCAGCCAGGCATGCTGGCTGAGGAATTCTGGGAGTTGAAGTCCACAAGTCATACAAGGGCCAAGTTTGAAGACCCCTGTTCTATTGTTTAGACATCATTCTGTTTCTTGTTGTATGTGTAGCCTGCATGTACATTGCCAGAGGATTGGGATAGATGACTGGATTAAAATATAAATCCCTCCCATCATGCTTACAATGTAGTTCTATATGATGTTTCAGCCACTTCTTAAATTAAAAGCCTGGGTTAATTTGCTCCCAGTCTGGTTTGTTTTGAAAGGTTTAAATCCTTTGTCTAAATCCTGAGACTTTTTCAAAAGATGTGTAAAAAATCATAATTGAAATAAATTTTTATTGGTGGCGGAGGTGGCCATGAAACCAGATAGAAACTCCACATATAAAATGTACCGTATAATTTAATTGTATTTAGAATAGAATAGAATAGAAAATGAATAGAATAGAATAGAATAGAAAATGAAGACTAGACTAGAATAGAATAGAAAATGAACAGACTAGAATAGAATAGAATAGAATAGAAAATGAAGACTAGAATAGAATAGAATAGAATAGAATAGAATAGAATAGAATAGAATAGAATAGAATAGAAGAATAGAAAATGAATAGACTAGAATAGAATAGATAAGACTAGACTAGACTAGATAAGACTAGACTAGAATAGAATAGAAAATGAAGACTAGAATAGAATAGATAAGACTAGACTAGACTAGATTAGATAAGACTAGAATAGAATAGAAAAGAAAATGAATAGACTAGACTAGACTAGACTAGACTAGACTAGACTAGACTAGACTAGAATAGAATAGAATAGAATAGAATAGAATACTGTAGAATAGAATAGAATAGAATAGAATAGTTGGAAGGGACCTTGGAGGTTTTCTAGTCCAACCCCCTGCTCAGGCAGGAAACCCTATATCATTTCAGACAAATGATTAATTGTTCTCACTGTCAGGAAGTTTCTCCTTAATTCTATGTTGCTTCTCTCTTTGGTCAGTTTCCAACCGTTGTTTCTCGTCCTTCCCTCTGGTGCTCTGGTGAACAACCTGGCCCCTCAGATACTGGAACACCGCTATCATGTCTCCCCTATTTCAGTACTACAGATAAAGCATCTTCCAAGTATTTGCAGGCAGAATACAATATAAACACTGATGTAGATTATATATATATATATATATATATATATATATATATATATATATATATATATATATATATATATATATATATATATATATATATATATATATATATATATATATATATATATATATATATATATATATATATACACACACACACATATATAAAATCACTGTTGGGTCCAGAAATCAGACAAATTAAAGCATGCCTAAGCTTGGTCCTCTAAAATATAGTCATGATTTTGATAGGATGACTTTTGAAGAATAAATTCTGGTGGAGAATTTCTTACCATATTTCTTACTTATTTAGGAAGTTCGGTTGATCTAACAGTTCAACTCTCAGAATTCCTCAGCCAGGCTGGCTGAGGAATTCTGGAAGTCCACAAGTCATCAAAGGGCCAAGTTTGAAGACCCCTGATCTAACATCTTATCAGTGCATCTAGATTCAACCCGCCGGATTTTAAAAAAACAGGAGTCAGTCAACCAAAATAGAAGGGAACTTTGAAGATAAGGTGTGTGGTTTTTTTTCTTTCCATTTTCTTTTCTCATTTTTGCTGAATACTAGCAGTGGAGTCTTTTTGTGTGTCTGTTTCCTGAAGGAAGATAAGTGTGCGTTTAGTTTGGCTACTGCGATCATAGGAGGATCCGCAGGAATTTTGGGTGTGCCCTCCAGTGATAAAATGAGGACTTTTGAGTATTGAGTGACAGGACCTTGGAGAGCTCCTTGAATGGACAGATGTTCTGTTGATTTCCTGGTTCTCTACCTGTTGGAGGCTTCAAGCATTTGCAAGGTCTTTCTTGTGCTAGAGCAGGAGTCTTCAAACGTGGCCCTTTGATGACTTGTGGACGTCAACTACCAGAATTCCTCAGCCAGGCATGCTGGCTGAGCAATTCTGCGAGTTGACGTCCACAAGTCATGAAGGGGCCAAGTTTGAAGACCCCTGGGACCTATGATAATATGGCCCAATATGGTCTTTCTTGTGCTAGAGCAGGGGTCCTCAAACGTGGCCCTTTGTGGCCATGTGACTTGTGGACGTCAACTCCCAGAATTCCTCAGCCAGGCACGCTGACTGAGGAATTCTGGGAGTTGAAGTCCACAAGTCATCAAAGGGCCACGTTTGAAGACCCCTATGCTAGAGTCGTGAGCTAGAAGCTCCTCAAAGGGGCAGCAACCTCACCTGAAACTTCATTAACTTATCAATTAACCAACGGAACGGCTTGCCGTCAGAGGTTGGGGCTGTCCCATCCCTGGAGGTGTTCAAGAAGAGATTGGACAACCATTTGTCTGCTCGAGCAGGGTTGGACTAGAAGACCTCCAAGGTCTCTTCCAACTATGTTCTGTTGACGATTTGTGCTCTTAGGGATGTGGGGATGAAGTCAGTTGAAGGTGCTTCCGATGACTATCAATTGGATGAGAATAAGACCTGATGGAGAAGCTCTGGAGAATTCTGGCAGGTTGACAGCCCAGGCAATTGTTAACAGGCCATCCTATTATATCAATGGCGGTTAGATTGTGCTTACCTAGCTCTTATTTTGAGCTGGTACGCAGAACTATGGACTTCTTCCTTCTTCACCCTTGTTTATTGGGATTCTCCGTCATCCAGGTCAAAGGTGCTTCTTTTTCAGGAGGCAACTGGACTTTCTTGTTTTTCTTTGAAGACGTTTTGCTTCTCAGCCCAGAAGCTTCTTCAGCTCTGACTGGGTGGTGAGGGAATGGGAGGATTTATACTCCTTGCAGGCAGCTGGTCATTTGCATCCTTTTAGAGAGGAGTTGAGGCCACTTGGAGGTTTTACCTGGGTCCTCAGGGTCACCTGAGTGGTGCAAATGGCTGGGAGACTTCTTGGCTGCAGGATGTTTTTTCTTCCTTCTTTTAGAGAGCTGTTCTGTTCTGTTCTGTTCTATTCTGTAATTCTATTCTATTCTTATTATTCTATATTCTATTCTATTCTATTCTATTCTATTCTATTCTATTCTATTCTATTCTATTCTATTCTATTCTATTCTATTCTATTCTATTCTATTTTGTATTTCCATTCTATTCTATTCTAATTTGTATTTCTATTTCTATTCTATTCTAATTTGTATTTCTATTCTATTCTATTCTATTTCTCTATTCTATTCTATTCTATTCTATTCTATTCTATTCTATTCTATTCTATTCTATTCTATTCTATTCTATTCTATTCTATTCTATTATTTCTCTATTCTGTTCTATTCTAATTTCTATATTCTATTCTATTCTATTCTATTCTATTCTATTCTATTCTATTCTATTCTATTCTATTAATTTGTATTTCTATTCTACTCTAATTTCTATTTCTATTTCTATTTCTATTTCTTTTCTATTCTAATTTCTATTTCTATTCCATTCCATTCCATTCCATTCCATTCCATTCCATTCCATTCCATTCCATTCCATTCCATTCCATTCCATTCTATTCTATTCTATTCTATTCTATTCTATTCTATTCTATTCTATTCTATTCTATTCTATTCTATTCTATTCTATTCTATTCTATTCTATTTCTCTATTCTGTTCTATTCTATTCTAATTTCTATATTCTATTCTATTCTATTCTATTCTAGGGACGCGGTGGCTCAGTGGGTTAGGACGCTGAGCTTGTCGATCAGAAGGTCGGCAGTTTGGCAGGTCGAATCCTGAGTGCCGCGTAACAGAGTGAGCGCCTGTTACTCGTCCCAGCTTCTGCCAACCTAGCAGTTCGAAAGCACGTAAAAATGCAAGTAGAAAAATAGGGACCACTCCGGTGGGAAGGTAACAGCGTTCCGTGCGCCTCTGGTGTCTAGTCATGCCGGCCACATGACCACGGAGACGTCCTCGGACAAGCGCTGGCTCTTCGGTTTTGAAATGGAGATGAGCACCGGCCCCTAGAGTCGGAAACGACTAGCACGCATGTGCGGGGGAACCTTTACCTTTACCTTTAATTCTATTCTATTCTATTCTATATTCTATTCTATTCTATTCTATTCTATTCTATTCTATTCTATTCTATTCTATTCTATTCTATTCTATTCTATTATTTCTATTCTATTCTATTCTATTCTATTCTATTCTATTCTATTCTATTCTATTCTATTCTATTCTATTCTATTCTATTCTATTCTATTCTATTCTATTCTATTCTATTCTATTCTAATATTATTCTATCCTAATATTATTCTATCCTAATATTATTCTATCCTAATATTATTCTATTCTATTCCATTCCATTCCATTCATATGCTACCCTACTCTACCCTACTTTACCCTACCGTACTCTATTCTACTCTCTTAAAAAGAGAATCACTGAGTTATATCTTGTGATTTATGGTGAATGTATTTTATGATTGTAATCATTTATTACTTATTGCTTGTATGTACACTAAGAGCTTATGCTCCGGAGACAAATTCCTTGTGTGTCCAATTCCACTTGGCCAATAAAAAATTCTACTTCTACTTCTAACTCTATCTCTAATTCTAACTCTAATTGTAATTCTAAATTAACTGATTATATAGCTCTGCTGTTAATTACCCAGCCTACTATGATGGGCATGTGTGTGATTCCAACTTTGCAATCCCTGAGAGTGGTTGAAGGAGCTCACCTGGAAGCGGAAGCTGTGTCACCTGTGGCTCTGCTCACAGGTGTTAGCTCAGGTGTCTGTTCCCAAAAAACACAAAGCTCCACGATAACCTTTGGTTGGTTTCCAAGGGTTCCGGGTTTTTCCCCATTGTTGTGTTCTTTCCATCAGCCTGGGCTGATCCCAGGGGTGGGTGTTGTGTGTGCCCACCTCCGTTTGTTCTGGATCGGCAATACCTTCCTGGAATCAGCTGCCAAAGAAAACCCAGCAGTCTCGACGCCTGTCAGAAATGCAGGAACTAGCAAAGGGGAAATTGTTAATTTAATATTTAAAGAGTTGAAAAGCTTTTATAAAATGTAGATTTATATAGCCCCGGCCCAGTATCGGGCAGTGATAATGGCGGAGATATTTCTGACCAGCAAGTCATTCTTTGACCTATGAAGAACCTATGAAAAATGGCTGCTGGAATTGGAAATGTCTAGTTTAATCAAAAGAAGGACTTGGGGTGACAGGATAGCACTGCTCCAATATCTCAGGGACTGCTACAAAGAGAAGAGTAGAGTAGAGTAGAGTAGAGTAGAGTAGAGTAGAGCTGGAAGGGACCTTGGAGGCCTTCTAGTCCAGCCCCCTGCTCAAGCAGGAGAACCTATACTGCCCCAGACAGGTGACTGTCCAGTCTCTTCTTGAAAATCTCCAGGGATGGAGTGCCCACGATTTCCGGTGGCGAGCTGTTCCACTGGTTGATTGTCCTCACTGCCAGGACGTTTCTCCTTAATTCCAGGTTGCTTCTCTCTTTGGTCAGTTTTCAAACATTGTTTCTCGTCCTTCGCTCTGGAACACTGCCCTCCTGTCATGGGCTCAGCCTATTCTCCAAAGCACCTGAAGGCAGGACGAGAAGCAACGGATGGAAACTCATCAAGGCGAGAACCTAACTACAATTAAAGGAGAAATTTCCCAACAGTTGAAAAAAAAAATGAATCAACGGAACATTTTCCCTTCAGAAGTCGTGGGACCTCCATCACTGGAGGCATTTAAGAAGAAACTGGACAGCCACTTGTCTGAAATGGTATAGGTTTTCCTGCTTGAGCAGGGGGTTGGACTAGAGGATCTCCAAGGTCCCTTCCAACTTTCTTCTTTTTCTTCTTCTTCTTCTTCTTCTTCTTCTTCTTCTTCTTCTTCTTCTTCTTCTTCTTCTTCTTCTTCTTCTTCTTCTTCTTCTTATTATTATTATTATTATTATTATTATTATTATTTTTATTTTTATTATTATTATTATTATTATTATTATTATTATTATTATTATTATTATTATTATTATTATTATTATTATTATTATTATTATTCTGTGTCTATGTATGTGTACAAATCGGTCCCAGAGGGTAACGTAGAAGTTGGTTAGTTGTTTGAATAGGCCCACATTCGAAGTGAATACCCTCATAACACAAGGAGAATCCCCCATTTTCACATGTTATCTGTAGTTCTAGCCCAGGGATAGGCAACCTTGGCTCTTTGATGACTCGTGGACTTCAACTCCCAGAATTCCTGAGCCAGCCATTCTGAGGGGAAAGGGAGAGGTTTCCAAGCTGAGCCAGGGTGGCTCAGGAATTCTGGGAGTTGAAGTCCATGAGTCAGAAAAGAGCCAAGGTTGCCTACCCCTGATCTAGATCAGGGGTCTTCATACATGGCAACTTTAAGACTCGTGGACTTCAACTCCCAGAATTCCTGAGCCAGCATGGCTCAGCTTGGAAACCTCTCTCTTTCCTCTCAACATGACTGGCTCAGGAATTCTGGGAGTTGAAGTCCACAAATCTTACTAGACCAAGGGTAGGCAATCTTGGCTCTTTTATGACTATACCATTTCAGACAAATGGCTGTCCAGTCTCTTCTTAAAAACTTCCAGTGTTGGAGCATTCACAACTTCTGGAGGCAGGTAGTTCCACTGGTTAATTGTTCTAACTGTCAGGAAGTTTCTCCTGAGTTCTAGGCTTCTTCTCTCCTTGGTTAGTTTCCCTTCAGAAGTTGTGGGTGCTCCGTCACTGGAGGTTTTTAAGAAGAGACTGGACCGCCATTTGTCTGAAATGGGATAGGATCCCCTGCTTGAGCAAGCGGGTTGGACTAGAAGACCTCCAAGGCCCCTTCCAATTCTGCCGTGAAGCTAACCAAGCTACACTTGGGCTCCTGGGCTGGATGGAGGCTAGTCGTGACTTGACTTTCCGCAGGAGAACAGATCGTCTGCCTTGGCTCAGGGCCTTGATTTTTCCCAACCCGCCTGCGAAAGGCCCGGGGCAGATGGCAGCAGAGCGGAAAGGGTTACTCCTCTGAGTTAAACCAATTTGGGTCGCGACAGTTGAGAAACGAAAGCCAGAAGCCTGGTGGGGTGACCGCCAAAGGCCTTTGCACACAAGCCTGGCCTTTAATGTTGGCTGGGACACACCTTCCTCGGTTAGCGCAGACGTCAAGACCGAAGGCCCGGTGACGTCCCGTCCCAGGGACCTGTCTCCTCTTTCATGAAGAGCAACCTTAAACAGGTGAGGGCGAGGCCGCCATGACGCACGGGCCTTGCGTCGTTTCCATTTCCACGGCCGCAAAACAGTGGTGGGGATTGCGTGCGCATTCGGCTTCCCAACGTAGAGACGGACAAGCCGACATCTCTTCCCTTTGCAAAGCCACCCAAAAGCTTCCAGTCTGCATCCCGACGTCCTTTGCGCCAGACCTGGTGTGGAGCTCTGGGCAGATGCGTGTTTCGCACGGTCGTGCCTGCGCACGCACAGAGACAGACAGACACACACACACACAAGCACACACAGAGCTAGATGTTCTGAAAGGCTTGTGTAGCATCTCTGATAGGTCTGCACAACGCGCCTTGTTGTTTTTTGGTTGTTGTTATTGTTGTTGCAACGGGACTCTAGTGTTCCTCAAATTTGGCCAGTTGAAGATGGGCGGGTCTCAATTCCCAGAATTCCCCAGCTGGCGTTGCTGGCTCTCTGAGCTTGTTTCTTTGCTTGCGGATGTCTTGTTACCCAACTAGGTAACCTCATCAGTGCTAGAAGGGAGTGGGCCTATATTGTGTATTAAACAGAGAGCAAAGCCCACTCCTTTCTAGCACTGATGAGGTAACCTAGTTGGGTCATGAAATGTCTGCAAGAAAACCGCCAAGCTCGGAGAGCACAAAGGACCCCACAGTCCTTTTTCTCCTCCTCCTCCTCCTCCTCCTCCTCCTCCTCCTCCTCCTCCTCCTCCTCCTCCTCCTCCTCCTCCTCCTCCTCCTTCTCCTCTCTACAAATCCCACTCCCGTCTAACACTAAGGATGTTACCTAGTTTGGGTAATGAAATGTCTTCAAGAAAACAACCAAGGTCAGAGAGCACAAAGGACCCCACATTTGTCAATCACCACCTCTTCCTCTGCAAACCCCACTGCCTTCCAACATGATGTTGTTACCTAGTTGGGTCATGAAACATCTGCAAGAAGACAACCCAGCTCAGAGAGCACCAAGGACCTCACAGTCCTCCTTCCCTTCCCTTCCCTTCCCTTCCCTTCCCTTCCCTTCCCTTACCCCTCCCCTCCCCCTCCCCCTCCTCTGCAAACCCTACTCCCTTTTCACATGATGATGTTACCTAGTTGGGTAATGCAATGTCTGCAAGAAAACAGGCAAGCTCAGAGCACCAAGGACCCATAGTTCTCCTCCTTCCCGCTTTCCTCCTCCTCCTCCTCCTCCTCCTCCTCCTCCTCCTCCTCCTCTCTGCAAACCCCCCCTCCCTTGGGGCACCGATGAAGGGACCGATTTGGGTCATGAAAGATCTGCAGGAAAACAGCCCAGCTCAAAGAGAAGCCCCCACTTGCGGCACGCCCAGCCAAGCCGGGAAGAGGGAAGCAGTGGCTGTCTTGGTCCTCTTCGCAAGAGGTTGCTTGTTTCCTTGCAGACGTTGCGTTGCCGAACTTTGTACCGCCGTCCGTTCTCGGGAGGAGTGACCTCTTGGTTCCTCTTTGGCCCTCTTTGCTGTCCTCCAGATTTCTCGTTGGAAGGGACATTTTTATTTATTTATTTATTTATTTATTTTATTTTATTTAGATTTATACACCGCCCTTTCCCGAAGGACTCAGGGCGGTTTACAGGGCATTTCAAAAAACAGTCAATACAAACGTTAAAACAAATGAAAAGAGATTAAATAGAACCCTGAGAAAATTAAAACCCAGTTAAAATTAAAAATTAAAAATATTCTCAGCCTGGGCCAGAGAGCTCGAAGAGCCAGGTCTTCAGGTCCCGGCGGAATGAACGGAGGTCGGGGGCAGTCCTCAGCTCCGCAGGCAGCTGGTTCCACAGGGCAGGCGCCCCCACTGAGAAGGCCCTCCCCCTGGGTGTTATCCGCCGGCAGTCTTTTACCGCCGGCACCCTGAGGAGACCCTCCCTGTGGGAGCGCACTGGACGAAGGGAACTTAGGGCTTTATAGGTCATCACCAGCACCTTGAATCTCACCCGGAGAGCAACCGGAAGCCAATGCAGCTCACGGAGCAGAGGTGTTACATGGGAGTATCGGGAAACCCCCATCACAACTCGCGCGGCCGCCTTCTGCACCAGTCGAAGCCTCCGGGTGGTCCTCAAGGGCAGCCCCATGTAGAGAGCGTTGCAGTAGTCTAGCCGGGAGGTCACGAGCGCATGGGTGACTGTGCGTAGGGCATCTCGGTCCAGGTAGGGTCGCAACTGATGCTGGCAGCAGGTGTTCCCTCAAATATCCCGGACCCTCGCCATTTAGGGCTTTATAGGTCATTTTTCCACCTGGCCCAGCATTTTGGGGGTGGGGGGTGGGGCTGGCATCCGAGGGAGAGGATTCCCCAATTCCCGACTGGGGGCTTCCCTGTGTGAAGCCGCCTCCACCTCTGTTGCTTAACCCCCCCCCCCTTTAATTCTCCTTTCCCCGTGACTTGCCCGACACCGTTGGGAAAGCAGCGGCTTTCGTTTAAAACTGTTAAAAGGGGATCATCTTCTTAATCTTGGCCGCGGGCCAGCTTTCCAGCCGATTTCTAACCCCCCCCCTCCCCTTTTCTCCCTTTCGTCTTCTTTTATTTATCATAACTTTTGCACTTCTCTGCTTCTTCCAGCATAACAAATTATCCTCCGGGGAGGATAATGAATCTCAGATTAATCTGATTTTCTCTGCAAGCTCTTTTCACGGCTGACTTTGTGAACCTTTGAACCTCAGCAGCTCCAAGACTGGGAGTGATCTAGCAAAGGATCACATTTCTCGGTGGGGGATCTCGCAGGGCTTCCCGACTGGTCTTGAAGAACACTTGTGGTCTCACGGGCTTGGGACCAGCTCTCTCTCTCTCTCTTTTTTTTTAGCGACAAACCTGTGAGGTAGGCCTGGCTCGGTTCACTCAATCCATCCAGTTCCAGGTAGTCCTCGATTTACGACGACAGTTGGGCCCCAACGCTCCTTTTGCTAAGCAGGGCTTTTGATGAGTGAGTTTTGCCCCATTTTACCATACACACACACACACACACACACACACACACACACACACACACACGCGCACACACTTGACACAGTTAGAAGAATCACTGCACTTATTAAGTGAACCCGGCTTTGACTTTGCTTGTCAGAAGATGGCTGAAGAGAGGGGAGGGGAGGGAGGATAGAAAAGAAGAAAGGAAAGGAAAGGGAGGGCAGGAAAGGGGAGGGGAGGGGAGGGGAAGATAAAAAAGGGAAGAGGAAGGGCAGTGGGAAAAGGGAAAGGAGAGCGGAGAGAAAGAGAAGGAAAGAGGGCAGGCAAGGAAAGGAAAGAGGGGAGGGGAGAGGAAGATAAAGAGGAGAGGGAAGGGGGAGGGAAGGGAAGGAGATGGGAAAGGGGAGAGGAGAGGAGGAAAGAAAGGAAAGGAGGGAAGAGGAAGATAGAAAAGAGGGAAGGGAAGGAAGGAGGGGAGGGGAGGGGAGGGGAGAGGAAGGCAGAGAAGAGGAGAGGAAAATAAAGGGGAGGGGAGGGGTTTGGTTCCTGGTCTTCTTAGCAGCAGTTATATTTAGATTTTAGCCCTTCTCTCTAAGGTTGCAACATCCTTTCCTTCTTTCCGGACTCCATAACCCATAACCCATCTAGCCCTAATTCACAAGTTCTTCCCCCCCCCTCGCCCCCCCAGCCAAAAAGTCCATAAGGGCCTCCCAATCACAGCTACACGTCAGCGGAGTCCCTTTTCGCCCTCTTGGCTCCTTCCCTACTCTTCACCAAAGGAGGAGGAGGAGGAGGAGGAGGGGAGGAGGAGGAGGAAGGAAGGAAGGAAGAGGAAGGAGGAGGAGAAGGAGGAGGAGGAGAAGAAGAAGAGGAGGAGGAGGAGGAGGAGGAAGGAAGAGGAAGGAGGAGGAGAGGGAGAAGGAGGAGAGGAAGGAGAAGGAGGAGGAGGAGGAGGAGGAGGAGGAGGAGAAGAGGAGGAGGAGGAGGAGGAGAAGTAGTAGTAGTAGTAGTAGTAGTCATCCAGATTCTGCCTCCAGGTTTGCTGTATTTCCCCCCCCGGGAATAGTGAGGTTGCCGGTCACATCCCGGGGACAGAAGCCATTTTGTTTGTGTGTGTTTCCAGGTGGCTTTGTGCTGCAAGCAGCCACCTACACCAGCCCCCGTTGTGACAGTGTGTGTTTTGTTGGATTGGGTTGACCTCTCAGCCCGAGAAGGGGGAGGGTCTGGGAAAACCCGGGTGAGCCTTTCTCCCACCCACCCCCACACACCTGACTTCCTTGCTGCTTACTCATGTCGCGGCCGGAGTGCCTGTCACCCATCCCACAGGCGAGGACTTTCCCTCCCGATGACTGCCCGTCCAGGGAGTCCTCGACTTACGGTCGAGCCCCCCCTTCGCAAAAAAAATTTCCATTGAGAAGCAAGGCGCCCCTCTGCGACCGTCCTTCTCACCCTCGTTAACTGAATCGCTGCAGCTGTTAAGTGAGTCACACAGTCGCTAAGTGAATCTGAATTCCCCATCGACTTTGCTCGTCAGAAGGCGGTCACTGTCATAAATAATCATAATCATAATCACAATAGTAAAGTTGGAAGGGACCTTGGAGGTCATCTAGTCCAACCCCCTGCTCAGGCAGGAGACCCTATGCCATTTCAGACAAATGGCTGTCTAGTCTCTTCTTAAAAGCTTCCAGTGTTGGAGCATTCACAGCTTCTGGAGGCAAGGAGTTCCACTGGTTAATTGTTCTCACTGTTAGCAAGTTTCTCCTTAGTTCTAGGTTGCTTCTCTCCTTGACGAGTTTCCATCCGTTGCTTCTTGTCCTGCCTTCAGGCGCTTTGGAGAAGAGCTTGACTGCCTCTTCTTTGGGGCAGCCCCTGAGAGATTGGAACACTGCTATCCTGTCCCCACTCGTCCTTCTCTTCATTAAACTGGACATACTCAATTTAATTAGTCCTTGACTTACAACCATTCATTTAGCAACCATTTGAAGGTACAACAGCACCGAAAAAATGACTTATGACCAGTTTTCACGCTTACAATGGAGCATTCCCCTCTTCTGGAGGCAGGTTGTTCCACTGGTTAATTGTTCCAACTGTCGGGAAGTTTCTGCTTAGTTCCAGGTTGCTTCTCTCTTGTGTTAGTTTCTCCATCCCTTACTTCTTGTCCTGCCTTCAGGCGCTTTGGAGAAGAGCTTGACTCCCTCTTCTTTGGGGCAGCCCCTGAGAGATTGGAAGGCTGCTATCACCCTTCATTAAACTAAACATGCCCAATTCCAGCAGCCGTTCCTTATATCTTTCAGCCTTTAGGCCCCTGATCCTCTTGGTTGCTCTTCTCTGCACTTTTCCCAAAGCCTCAGCGTCTTTTTTGTAATGTGGTGAGCCTGATCCAGCTCAAGGTCGACTCAGCCTTCCGTCCTTCTGAGGTCGGTAAAATGAGGACCCAGATTGTTTGGGGAGGGCAAGAGGCTGACTCTGTAACCCACTTAGAGAGGGGCTGCAAAGCCCTGTGAAGCGGTATATAAGTCTAAGTGCTCTCGCTATTCCTCCCTCCCTCCCTCCCTCCTGGCCTCCCTTCCTCCCTCCCTCCGTCTCTCCCCTCTTCTTTTCATCCTTCCTCCCTCCCTCCCTCCCTCCTGGCCTCCCTCCCCTCTTCTTTTCATCCTTCCTTCCTTCCTTCCTCTCCCTCCCTCCCTCTCTTCTTCTTTTCTTCCTCCCTCCCTCTCTCCCTCCCTCCCTCTCTCCTGGCCTCCCTCTATTCCTTCCTCCCTCCCTCTCTCCCTCCCTCCCCTCTTCCTTCCTTCCTTCCTTCCTTCCTTCCTTCCTTCCTCCCTCCCTCCTTCCCTCCCTCCCCTCTTCTTTTCATCCTTTCTTTCCTTCCTTCCTCCCTCCCTCCCTCCCTCCTGGCCTCCCTCCCCTCTTCTTTTCATCCTTCCTTCCTTCCTTCCTCTCCCTCCCTCCCTCTCTTCTTCTTTTCTTCCTCCCTCCCTCTCTCCCTCCCTCCCTCTCTCCTGGCCTCCCTCTATTCCTTCCTCCCTCCCTCTCTCCCTCCCTCCCCTCTTCCTTCCTTCCTTCCTTCCTTCCTCCCTCCCTCCCTCCTTCCCTCCCTCCCCTCTTCTTTTCATCCTTCCTTCCTCCCTCCCTCCTTCCCTTCTGGCCTCCTTCTCTTCTTTTCATCCTTTCTTTCCTTCCTTCCTCCCTCCCTCCCTCCCTCCTGGCCTCCCTCCCCTCTTCTTTTCATCCTTCCTTCCTTCCTTCCTCTCCCTCTCTCCCTCTCTTCTTTTCTTCCTCCCTCCCTCTCTCCCTCCCTCCCTCTCTCCTGGCCTCCCTCTATTCCTTCCTCCCTCCCTCTCTCCCTCCCTCCCCTCTTCCTTCCTTCCTCCCTCCCTCCCTCCTTCCCTCCTGGCCTCCTTCTCTTCTTTTCATCCTTCCTTCCTCCCTCCCTCCTTCCCTCCTGGCCTCCTTCTCTTCTTTTCATCCTTTCTTTCCTTCCTTCCTCCCTCCCTCCCTCCCTCCTGGCCTCCCTCCCCTCTTCTTTTCATCCTTCCTTCCTTCCTTCCTCTCCCTCCCTCCCTCTCTTCTTCTTTTATTCCTCCCTCCCTCTCTCCCTCCCTCCCTCTCTCCTGGCCTCCCTCTATTCCTTCCTCCCTCCCTCTCTCCCTCCCTCCCCTCTTCCTTCCTTCCTTCCTTCCTTCCTTCCTTCCTTCCTTCCTTCCTCCCTCCCTCCCTCCCTCCTTCCCTCCCTCCCCTCTTCTTTTCATCCTTCCTTCCTCCCTCCCTCCTTCCCTTCTGGCCTCCTTCTCTTCTTTTCATCCTTTCTTTCCTTCCTTCCTCCCTCCCTCCCTCCCTCCCTCCTGGCCTCCCTCCCCTCTTCTTTTCATCCTTCCTTCCTTCCTTCCTCTCCCTCCCTCTCTTCTTCTTCCTCCCTCCCTCCCTCCCTCCCTCCCTCTCTCCTGGCCTCCCTCTATTCCTTCCTCCCTCCCTCCCTCCCTCCCCTCTTCCTTCCTTCCTTCCTCCCTTCCTTCCTCCCTCCCTCCCTCCCTCCTGGCCTCCCTCTCTTCCTTCCTTCCTTCCGCCTTCCCTCCCTCCCTCCCTCCCTCCCTCCCTCCCTGGACTGCCTGCCTGCCATGGTTAACAATACAGCATTGCAGGCTCATTCACTGCCCACAGCCAGCAGTTCGATCCTGACCGGCTCAAGGTCAACTCAGCCTTCCGTCCTTCCGAGGTCGGTCTAATGAGGACCCAGATTGTAGGGTGGGGGCCAGAGGCTGTGAATTTAATTTAATTGAAACCCTTAATTTCGTTTGCGAGTTACACAACGACAATCAAGACGTTCCGCTCTAAAAGAGACTCTATTCTGAAGCGGCCTCTTCCGCCTCCAGTCCCGCTTGCTGGGGCTGCCTGTTCACGCGCACCGTTCCGGGTGCCGACGTGTCGCGCAGCTTAAAAGTTGCCCACGTCGAGAGCTAGCGGATGAAAGCCCAGGATAAGCTCTCGGCCGAAGGGACGGAAAGAGGCCGTCAAAAGATGGAGCCGCCCCATCTCGGCAGCTGGTGGCACAGAAGACCGGGGAATTTCAGCCAAATCCTGGCAGCCCTGCCTGACTTGGAAAGCCATCTCAAACTGCACATTGCGGTTCCAAGAATTGCTCGCTCGTAATCCTGACCAAAGCAGGGTGGGCGAAACGGCCGAAGGCTGTTGCCTAACTCCTCTAGCCCCGACTGACTCGCCGCGGGAAAGTTGCAGCTGCTGCCTTGCAACTTCTCGTGGTTGTTGGACCCAGGGGCTTTGGAAAGAGTTTCTGCGCTCGGCAGCGTTTCCACGCTTTCTCCCCGCCCCCCCCCAAAAAAGCTGCCTTCTGCAATTCCCCCTCCCCCCCCTTCTCTATCAGTCTTCAGAGAATTGGTATCTTTTGAATACCCTCCGAACCCTAAACTTAACTGCAGGTCGTCTGGCTGGTTTCCAAGCACAGTTTTGTGGCTTTGAGAGTGTCTTGGGTCCAGGCTGCTTCTCCGTGGCCCGTCTGTCTCCCTTGCGGCTGGATCTTTAGATGGGCCAAGAAGACAATATTCGTAGTTCTGGGTTGAAATGAAGGGTCCTTGCTGCTCTTAGCAGCCAGCCCTGTGCAGCCGCCGCCAGAAAAAAGCTAATATTTTTATTCATTTTATTTATTTATTTTATATCCCGCCCTTCTCCGAAGACTCAGGGCGGCTTACAATCTAAGCACAAATCAAACGTGCTTAGCAATAGCCATAATAATAATAATAATAATAATAATAATAATAATAAAATAATAATAATAATAATAATAATAATAATAATAATAATAATAATAATAATAATAATAATAATAATAATAATAATAATAATAATAATAATAATAATAATAATAATAATAATAATAATAATAATAATAAAAAGTTGGAAGGGACCTTGGAGGTCATCTAGTCCAACCCCCTGCTCAGGCAGGAGACCCTATGCCATTTCAGACAAATGGCTGTCTAGTCTCTTCTTAAAAGCTTCCAGTGTTGGAGCATTCACAGCTTCTGGAGGCAGGTTGTTCCACTGGTTAATTGTTCTAACTGTCAGGAAGTTTCTCCTTAGTTCTAGGTTGCTTCTCTCCTTGACTAGTTTCCATCCGTTGCTTCTTGTCCTGCTTTCAGGTGCTTTGGAGAATAGCTTGACTCCCTCTTCTTTGGGGCAGCCCCTGAGAGATTGGAACGCTGCTATCATGTCCCCACTCGTCCTTCTCTTCATTAAACTGGACATACTCAATTTAATTAGTCCTTGACTTACAACCATTCGTTTAGCGACCGTTTGAAGGTACAACTGCACCGAAAAATATGACTTATGAGCAGCTTTCACACTTACGATGGAGCATTCACAGCTTCTGGAGGCAAGGAGTTCCACTGATTAATTGTTCGAACTGTCGGGAAGTTTCTCCTTAGTTCCAGGTTGCTTCTCTTCTTGATGAGTTTCCATCCGTTGCTTCTTGTCCTGCCTTCAGGCGCTTTGGAGAAGAGCTTGACTGCCTCTTCTTTGGGGCAGCCCCTGAGATATTGGAACACTGCTATCATGTCCCCCTTCACCCTTCTCTTCATTAAACTACACGTACCCTTCATCCTATGTATATGCCTGCTTATTAGGGCTTTCGGGGGGGCCCCAAGCGGCATTTTTACAAAATCAGCTTATTGCCCCCAACAATCTGGGTCCTCATTTTACCTACCTCGGAAGGATGGAAGGCTGACTCAACCTTGAGCCTGGTGGGACTCGAACCTGCACTAATTGCAGGCAGCTGGTGTTACCTAAGGAGGCATCAGCCCACTGCTCCACCAATCCTGGGTTGCCTAAACAGTGACCGTCACAAACAGAAACCAGCTTGCCACGCCTCTGCATTTTGATCACGGGACCCGGGTGGTGGTGGTGGAGGCCGCAGCGGTCGTAAGGATGAAAAGCGGTCTTTTCTTCAGTGCCGTCGTAACTTCGAACCGTCACTCAGTGAACCGTTGCAAATTGAGGGCCACCTGCGCATGTCTTTCCTCTCCCATCTGTTGCTTTATTTTATAATTTATATTATTTGATTTTATAATTTTACGTTTGATTTCGCGTTTTGGTTTTGAGAATTTTGATATTTTATTTTACACCTTTTACAGGGAGTGCAGAATTATTAGGCAAATGAGTATTTTGACCACATCATCCTCTTTATGCATGTTGTCTTACTCCAAGCTGTATAGGCTCGAAAGCCTACTACCAAGTAAGCATATTAGGTGATGTGCATCTCTGTAATGAGAAGGGGTGTGGTCTAATGACATCAACACCCTGTATCAGGTGTGCATAATTATTAGGCAACTTCCTTTCCTTTGGCAAAATGGGTCAAAAGAAGGACTTGACAGGCTCAGAAAAGTCAAAAATAGTGAGATATCTTGCAGAGGGATGCAGCACTCTTAAAATTGCAAAGCTTCTGAAGCGTGATCATCGAACAATCAAGCGTTTCATTCAAAATAGTCAACAGGGTCGCAAGAAGCGTGTGGAGAAACCAAGGTGCAAAATAACTGCCCATGAACTGAGAAAAGTCAAGCGTGCAGCTGCCAAGATGCCACTTGCCACCAGTTTGGCCATATTTCAGAGCTGCAACATCACTGGAGTGCCCAAAAGCACAAGGTGTGCAATACTCAGAGACATGGCCAAGGTAAGAAAGGCTGAAAGACGACCACCACTGAACAAGACACACAAGCTGAAACGTCAAGACTGGGCCAAGAAATATCTCAAGACTGATTTTTCTAAGGTTTTATGGACTGATGAAATGAGAGTGAGTCTTGATGGGCCAGATGGATGGGCCCGTGGCTGGATTGGTAAAGGGCAGAGAGCTCCAGTCCGACTCAGACGCCAGCAAGGTGGAGGTGGAGTACTGGTTTGGGCTGGTATCATCAAAGATGAGCTTGTGGGGCCTTTTCGGGTTGAGGATGGAGTCAAGCTCAACTCCCAGTCCTACTGCCAGTTTCTGGAAGACACCTTCTTCAAGCAGTGGTACAGGAAGAAGTCTGCATCCTTCAAGAAAAACATGATTTTCATGCAGGACAATGCTCCATCACACGCGTCCAAGTACTCCACAGCGTGGCTGGCAAGAAAGGGTATAAAAGAAGGAAATCTAATGACATGGCCTCCTTGTTCACCTGATCTGAACCCCATTGAGAACCTGTGGTCCATCATCAAATGTGAGATTTACAAGGAGGGAAAACAGTACACCTCTCTGAACAGTGTCTGGGAGGCTGTGGTTGCTGCTGCACGCAATGTTGATGGTGAACAGATCAAAACACTGACAGAATCCATGGATGGCAGGCTTTTGAGTGTCCTTGCAAAGAAAGGTGGCTATATTGGTCACTGATTTGTTTTTGTTATGTTTTTGAATGTCAGAAATGTATATTTGTGAATGTTGAGATGTTATATTGGTTTCACTGGTAAAAATAAATAATTGAAATGGGTATATATTTGTTTTTTGTTAAGTTGCCTAATAATTATGCACAGTAATAGTCACCTGCACACACAGATATCCCCCTAAAATAGCTATAACTAAAAACAAACTAAAAACTACTTCCAAAAATATTCAGCTTTGATATTAATGAGTTTTTTGGGTTCATTGAGAACATGGTTGTTGTTCAATAATAAAATTAATCCTCAAAAATACAACTTGCCTAATAATTCTGCACTCCCTGTATTTTATATTTTATACTGTTTATTTGACTTTATTTGGCTTTATTTTATATTTTACTTTACTTTGTTTTATTATTTTATTTTATTTTATTTATTTTACTTTATGTTTTATTTTGTTTTACTTGATATTTTATTTTGTTTTATTATTTTATTTATTTTACTTTATTTTATATTTCATTTATTTTATTTTGGTCTATTTTACTTTATTTTACATTTTATTTTATTTATTTTACTTTGTTTTATTTTACTATATTTTACATTTTATTTTATTTTATTTTATTTTACTTCATTTTATTGACTTTATTATTTTAGTTTATTTATTTTACTTTATTTTGCATTTTATTTTATTTATTTTACTTTGTTTTATTTTACTTTATTTTACGTTTTATTTTATTTATTTTATTTTACTTCATTTTATTGACTTTATTATTTTAGTTTATTTTACTTTATTTTACATTTTATTTTATTTATTTTACTTTGTTTTGTTTTATTTTACTTTATTTTACTTTATTTTACATTTTATTTTATTTTACTTTATTTTATTGACTTTATTTTATTATTTTATTTTATTTTACTTGGTTTTATTTTTATTTTATTTTATTTTATTATTTTATTTTATTTTATTTATTTTATTTTATTTTATTTTATTATTTTATTTTATTATTTTATTTTATTTTATTTTATTTTATTTTATTTTATTTTATTTTATTATTTTATTTTATTTTATTTTATTTTATTTTATTTTATTTTATTTTATTATTTATTTTTATTTTTTATTTATTTTATTTATTTTATTTTCTTCCCGAATGAGAAAACCGCAGCTGAAGGGAAGGAAGGAAAGAACAAATGTTCCCATCGCAGGAGTCCAGGCCGTCCGTCAGGAGTTCTGGGCAGGGGTCCCAGTGACCCCTTGACCGTTTCTGCCCTCACAGCCCCACACGGACCCTTTTTCCTTTCTCCCTGTCCAGGTAAACAAGCCAGATGCCTCCGACCAAGAAACGGAAGCTCCTCCGGGCTCAGAGGACCCCTCGCGTTCACCGGGCGCCGGCGCCGTTTCCAGCCCGGGCAAAGGGGATGCCAGCGGCCTGGATGTCACGACGGCGGCTCCCTTTGGCGACGCAAGTGAACAAGAACACACGAGAGACCTCCAGCGGCTGTCCCTGGGGACTGGTGAAAAAGGTGAGGATGCGGCCACGGTGCATTTCGCACCTGGCACCTGTTTCTACTCTTTCCCCCTTGGCTACTTTTAGGGCTCTGTCTGTCCGAGAGGCACGGGTGGCCTTTTTTCTCAACTGAGAGAAAGAAGAGGCTGGACAGCCAGCCAGTATTAACTGGGGTTTTAATTGTATTTTAATTGTAATTGGGGTTTTTAGTTCAAGGTTAGTGTAATCATTTTAATTGTTTTTAATTTTTGTAACTTGTGTATTGTTTTTAAAAAACCTTGTGAACCGCCCTGAGTCCTACGGGAGAAGGGCGGTATATAAGTCTAATAAAAGGCTCAAGAGCCTTGGTGGAGCAGTGGGCTAATGCCTCCTTAAGTAACCCCAGCTGCCTGCAATTAGTGCAGGTTCGCATCCCACCAGGTTCAAGGTTGACTCAGCCTTCCATCCTTCCGAGGTAGGTAAAATGAGGACCCAGATTGTTGGGGGCAATTAAGCTGACTTTGTAATAATGCCACTTTGGGGGGGGAAGCCCTAATAAGCAGGCATATACATAGAATGAAGGCTACTGCTAAATTTGTAAAGCCGCCCTGAGTCTTCGGAGAAGGGCGGGATATAAATGGAATTAAAATAAATAAATAAATAAAAATAAATAAAATAAAATAAAATTTGTCTGAAATGGTATAGGGCTTCCTGCCTGAGCAGGGGGTTGGACTAGATGACCTCCAAGGTACCTTCCAACTCTTCTGTTGTTGTTATTGTTGTTGTTGTTATTATTATTATTATTGATCATCACACAGTCAGCCAGATGTTCAGACTGGATTTGGCATTTTTGTCTACCTGTCGAGTCCTTCCCAAGGACCTGGGATAGGCAGATGTGGATGTTTGATGGTATTACAGATCTCGTCGCAGGATGGAAGTAGTTCCTAGTAAGGCCGCCTTTTGCAATTGACTAATGGCGCATTTGTCAATGCCGATGATGGTGTTCAAGTGGTGCTCCAGTTGTTTTGGGATTGCACCCGAGGCGCCTCTTACTATTGGTATTACCCTTGCTTGCCTTTGCCAGAGTCATTCTATTTCTATTTGTAGATCTATTATTATTATTATTGTTATTAATCATCATCATCATCATCATCATCATCATCATCGCACAGTCAGCCAGATGTTCAGACTGGATTTGGCATTTTTGTCTACCTGTCGAGTCCTTCCCAAGGACCTGGGATAGGCAGATGTGGATGTTTGACGGTATCACAGATCTCATCGCAGGATGGAAGCAGTTCCTACTAAGGCCGCCTTTTGCAATTGACTCATGGCGAATTTGTCAGTGCCGATGGTGTCCAAGTGGTGCTAGAGTTGTTTTGGGATTGCACCCAAGGTGCCTCTTACTATTGTACCACCCTTGCTTGCCTTTGCCACAGTCGTTCTATTTCTATTTGTGGGTCTTTGTATTTTGTGATCTTCTCTGGTTCTTTCTCGTCTCTTCTGCTGTCTCCAGGCACTGCCACGTCTACTATCCAGACTTTTTTGTCTTTCTTCTCGACAATTGTTAAGTCTGGGGTGTTATGTTGCAGGTGCTTGTCTGTTTGAATTCCGAAGTCCCAGAGCAGTTTAACTCTTATCACTTTCTATGACTTTCTCTATTTTATGATCCCACCAGTTCTTGCTTGCAGGCAAATGATACTTCTTGCAGATCTTCCAATGCGCCATTGTGGCTACTTTGTCGTGCCGCTGCTTGTAGCCAGTCTGTGCGATCTTCTTGCAGCAGCTCACCAGGTGGTCCACTGTCTCTGCAGCTTCTTTGCATAGGTGGCACTTACTGTCTATTGCTGTCTTCTCAACGTTGACATTGTGTACATTTGTCCTTAAAGCTGGGTCTTGTGCAGTCAGAATTAGTCCCTCGGTCTCTTTCTTCATTTATTATTATTATAAAACTTTTATTCATAAAACGTGAAACTCAGTCAACTGAACACTCAAATTGACTGGCACTACTGGTTGACACGGGTTGCTGCCAGCATCCTAGGTATCAACCAGGTACCTCCTTAAAATGTAAGATGTTCTGAGTTTTTTGTAGCTTTGCTGGAGTTATTGCAGAAAGCTGCAATTTCTTGATGTATTTTGCAGAGTTTTCGGACATAGTTCCCAGTGCCCCGATGACAATGGGTATCACTGTTACGCGTTTCATCCATAATCTTGCAGTTGTTGTTGTTGTTGTTGTTACTTCTTCTACTACTACTACTACAACTACTGTCTTACTTAGAAACTTTGCAGAGCTCACACAGGCTGTTTTAGAGGCTTTTCATCCCTTCAGCCTGTCAGCCTCTGCCTCTCAACCTCGGCAGCTGGAAGATGTGTGGGAGGTCCCCGTGTTGCAATATTCCCAGGTGTGTATTTCTGGGCAAGGTGACCTCAGCTTTTCTCAAACTGGGAAACAATTGTGCATTTCCAGGTAGGAGGATGGTGTGCTTCGAAAGGTCTTTTTTTGGTGCTTCCTGGCTTTTGGAAGAGTCAAACTTTGGAGGTGTCTTTTGGTCGGAGAGTCGCGATAGGAAATCAGTTTCTGTCACTAGATCTGGGAGACATAATCGCTGGCGCCCAATCCGCTTGCCTTTTAGTAAAGCTTTGGATCTGAGCTTTACGTTCCAAAAAAAAAAAAGAGGAAACAAACGGCAGATGGTCTTACTAAATAACAGAATAACAGGGTGGGAAGGGACCTTGGAGGTCATCCAGTCCAACCCACTGCTCAAGCGGGAAACCCTGTACCATTTCAGACAAATGGCTGTCCGGTCTCTTCTTGCAAACTTCCCGTGATGGAGGAGCCACAAATTCTGGAGACAAGTTGTTAATTCTTCTCACAGTCAGGAAACTCCGCCTTGCCGCTCTCCTTGATCAGTTTGCATCCGTTGCTTCTTATCCGGCCTTCTGGTACTTTTTGGAGGATACGTTGACCCCCTCCTCTTCTCTGTGGCAGCCCCTCAAATATGGGAACGCTGCTGTCACGTCACCCCCTAATAACAGATTACACGACCTCCCTCCGTAGGCCTTTACTAATCATGGAAGGAGAAGTAGAACTAGCAAACCAGCTAACAAATCCTCGGAGCAAAATTTGAACATGGGACCCGTGTTGGGTCATCTTCAAGGCCTCTGTGGTCCAGCGTGCTTACAGAGGCCAGCTAGATGCTTTTGGAAAAGCCCCAAATAATTCAAAAGTTCAAGAGTCCCTGTTGACTTCTCCAACGGTCACGATGCAGTCATCTTTCTTTTTTTTCTTTTTTTATAAATATTTTATTAATTTTCTAGTTTTACAGTCAAATGCTTAGTAAACAACAGTGTTGTCTGGGTCCATTAGTAATTCCGTGGTCTACATTAGCTTCTTCAGTCTAGAATCCAATATTAGAGTAGCCTTGGTGGAGCAGTAGGCTAATGCCTCCTTAAGTAACACCAGCTGCCTGCAATTAGTGCAGGTTCGAGTCCCACCAGGCTCAAGGTTGACTCAGCCTTCCATCCTTCCGAGGTAGGTAAAATGAGGACCCAGATTGTTGGGGGCAATTAAGCTGACTTTGTAATAATGCCGCTTGGGGTGTGTGTGAAAGCCCTAACAAGCAGGCATATACATAGAAATGAAGGCTACTGCTAAGCTTGTAAGCCGCCCTGAGTCTTCGGAGAAGGGCGGGATATAAATGGAATTAAAATAAAATAAAAATTACAGCATCAAATTATTTCCTCTCTTCTTCCGATGGTACCTGTTTTCCCACACTAGGCAAATAGAATTCTTACTGTTATTAGTAAATATACAATTGAATAGCAATCCCTTTGTTCCATTTTTTCTAATCATATCAATAATGTCGGTTTAAAACACCTTTCCTAAGCGAAACATATCTTAGTTGCATTTGCACTTAACGTCCATGCGTTCAATCAGTATCCCGGTTTTGCTTTTTTTTTTAAAATTTTAATTTCCCATCAGTGTTCAGAATGTCTCTATTGTTTATAATTCCAAAGTAGGCTACATCTGGGTAACCAGAAGCTTCCCTTGTTCGAACCTCTTAGCGTTTTCCTGTTTCCCTTCTCATACCAAAATCTAATATTCTAATTACAAATCTTATCTTTCTAGTTGTAATAATACTTCTGTTATCTTAACCATCAGTCATTGAAAACCTCATTGTCCCTGACTTTCCCCGACACAAATGAATGGTGGCACAGGTGCTTTCCATCACATTCTCTCACCTTGCTCTTTAATGCTCTATTCCTAAAGGTAAAGGTAAAGGTTCCCCCGCACATGCGTGCTAGTCGTTTCCGACTCTAGGGGCCGGTGCTCATCTCCGTTTCAAAGCCGAAGAGCCAGCGCTTGTCCGAGGACGTCTCCGTGGTCATGTGGCTGGCATGACTAGACGCCAGAGGCGCACGGAACGCTGTTACCTTCCCACCGTAGTGGTCCCTATTTTTCTACTTGCATTTTTTACGTGTTTTCGAACTGCTAGGTTGGCAGAAGCTGGGACGAGTAACAGGCGCTCACTCTGTTATGCGGCACTCGGGATTCGACCCGCCAAACTGCCGACCATCTGATCGACAAGCTCAGCGTCCCAACCCACTGAGCCACCGCTGCTAAATGTTCCTAGGCAGTTTGGTCTAGACCAGGGGTAGGCTATCGTGGCTCTTTTATGACTAGTGGACTTCAACTCCCAGAATTCCTGAGACAGCCACGCTGAGGGGAAAGGGAGAGGTTTCCAAGCTGAGCCATGCTGGCTCAGGAATTCTGGGAGTTGAAGTCCACGAGTTGTAAAAGAGCCAAGGTTGCCTACCCCTGCCCTATACACTAAATCAGGGGTCTTCAAACTTGGTCCTTTTATGACTGGTGGACTTCAACTCCCAGAATTCCTGAGCCAGCATGGCTCAGCTTGGAAACCTTTCCCTTTCCCCTCAGTGTGGCTGGCTGAGGAATTCTGGAAGTTGAAGTCCACCAGTCATAAAAGAGCCAAGGTTGCCCACCCCTGGTCTAGACTCTAGACTGTGGGCCAATCACCAGGAGACGGTGAGTTCTCGTACCGCCTTAGGCCAGAAATCTGGCTGGGTGACTTTGGGCCAATCACCAGGAGACGGTGAGTTCTAGTCCCGCCTTAGGCTTGGTTTTCATGGGTGACTTTGGGCCAACCACCAGGCGATGGCGAGTTCTCGTCCTTCCTTAGGCATGGAAACTGGGTGACTCTGGGCCAATCACCAGGAGACGGTGAGTTCTAGTCCCGCCCTAGGCAGGAAAGCTGGCTGGGTGACTTTGGGCCAGTCACCAGGAGACGGTGAGTTCTAGTCCCACCTTAGGCCAGAAAGCTGGCTGGGTGACTTCGGGCCGATCACCAGGAGACGATGAGTTCTAGTCCCGCCTTAGGCCAGAAAGCTGGCTAGGTGACTTTGGGCCAATCACCAGGAGACAGTAAGTTCTAGTTCTGCCCTAGGCAGGAAAGCTGGCTGGGTGACTTTGGGCTGATCACCAGGAGATGGTGAGTTCTAGTCCCGCCTTAGGCTTGATGTTCATGGGTGACTTTGGGCCAACCACCAGGCGAAGGCGAGTTCTGGATCTCCCTTAGGCATGGAAACTGGGCCACTCTTGGCCAGTCACCAGGAGACGGTGAGTTCTAGTCCCGCCTTAGGCATGAGCGCCACTTGGATGCCTGTGAGCCAGCCCCATTCTCTCTCTCTCTCTTTCTTAGCCCAACCCACCTCGTAGGGTTGTCGTTGTGGGGAAATGCGGAGAAAGAAAGACTGTTGGGCGTGGTTTCCACCGTGAGCGATTTCTCAAAACGAAGAAGCAGATAAAGTGGCCAAACCAGGCATGGGAAACTCTTGAGCTTGCTCTGCAGCTGCTCAGCCTGAGAAGCTCCTCGTCTCCTTCAGGAAGGCCGAGGCTGCCCAGGGCTCCAAAGCCGGCCTCTCGGCTTGGCTTTCCGTTGCATCTGGGGAAGTACGACATGCCCGCAAACCCCTTTCCTTCCCCCCCCCCCCCAGAGCAAAATTTCCTAGCTTGAGCATTTCTCCCAAAGAGGCTGGAAAAGCATCCTGCGGACACCGAGGCCTTTTCTCCTTGCCAGGTTGTATTGTTATTGGACAAACCAAGGCCTTTCCCCTTGATCTTCTTTCCATCCTGGGATGAAAGATGCAGTTCCCCCACCCACCCACCCACCCCCGTTTCCACACACCCCCCCCCCAGCCCAGTCCAAGTGAAAAGTAAATAAATCAGCAAACACCATCTCTCCGGCCTTTTTCAAATTCCAAGTGGGAATTGGGAAGCTTTAATTGCGCTTTTTCTTGGAGGCCCGGACAAATTTCCACAGTGGCTGCAGCAGCGAACGTGGAAAAAGAAAGAAAGAGAGAGAGAGAGAGAGAGAGAGAGAGAGAGAGAGAGAGAGAGAGAGAGAAAGAAGGAAAGAAAGAAGGAAGGAAGGAAGGAAGGAAGGAAGGAAGGAAGGAAGGAAGAAAGAAAGAAAGAAAGAAAGAAAGAAAGAAAGAAAGAAAGAAAGAAAAGAAGAAAGAAAAAGAAAGAAAGAAAGAAAGAAAGAGAAAGAAAGAAAGAAGGAAAGAAAGAAAGAAAGAAAGAAAGAAAGAAAGAAAGAAAGAAAGAAAGAAAGAAAGAAAGAAAGAAAGAAAGAAAGAAAGAAAGAAAGAAAGAAAAACAAGCCTTTGGAGATGTCACAACTAAATAAGTGTTTTAATGCGATGCCTTTAAGGGCCGGCTTTTTGGCCTGTTTCCGATGCCCCGCTTAATCTAATTTGCGGCTTCAGGAACTTCGTCCTCGCTCCAAAGCGTGCCATCTCGGACCGAGGCGAAGGGCTGTGGGTTCAAGGCAGCACCCCCCTCCTGCCCTTCCCCCCCACCCCCGAAGCCTGCAAACTCTTCCAAGGGGTGTGGGGGTTGTCCCGGAGCAGTGCTAACTTCACCCAGGCTGGGATATAATTTGCTGGGATTTCTGCAGACCCCGGTGCCTGGTTTGCTTTTCAGCAAGGCTATCTAACCGCGTTGTCAGGTAATTGGTCGGGTAAAGGGATATTTTTTTTTATATTAAAAAAAACCCCACTGTTTCTTTGCTGGTCCGATGCCGCTGAAGGCTGTTTGCACTGTAAGATAAGCCGGGCTGTGCTCTGCCCAGAGTAACACAGTAAATCTCCCACTGCAAACAAATTCTTGCCCAGGGTGGAAATATTGAATAGGGACAGGATAACCACGACAGCAAATGTTCGGCTTAGTTTATTTCTGGGGTTTGGCAAACGACGGTGACCTCCTTTCGGCATCACACTCTGCCTCCTTCCTTCCCTTCCCGCGGGATTAAAGCCCCACTCTGTATTTTTTTCGGGGGGGGGGATTTTTTGCTGGTCCGTGTTCCTCCCCGCTCGCCGGACCGAGCCGGGGCTGGTCCAAATCCTTCTTTGCGTGGGCTTCCTCTGAAGGGATGGATGCCGGGCGATACTGTCCCGCTGCTGGGTTCCGCCAAAGGTTTACCTCCCCTCTGCAAAAACTGCCTAGATGGTACACCTCACTCAGCTTGGAGAAGTTGCAGGAGAGCCAAGCTGGAAGGGACCTGAGAGGTCTTCTAGTCCAGCCCTCTGCTCAAGCAGGAGACGTTGTACCGTTTTTAGAATGCAGATTAACAGAGTGGGAAGGGACCTGGGAGGCCGTCTAGCCCAGGGCTTTCCAACCTTTTCACCCATCGTACCACTTTTATGGCAACATCCGAGTACCACCAGTCGCCTAGCGTGGTGTCAAAAACCTGATGACCAAAAACAAAAAGAGAAAAAGTGATGAAGTACAGGTAGTCCTCGACTTACAACAGTTCGCTTGGTGACTGTTCGAAGTTACAACGGCACTAAAAAAAGGGCCCCCCAAGCCACAGCCGAGCAAGACACCTGCCTGCCTGCCCAGCGGCGCTCTTCCTCCTGTCCAAAGTTTTCATGGTTGGGAGCATTTCTGTTGAGGATTGGCAGCGGGTGTGTGTGTGTGAGGGTGTTTGGTTTTTATTTCCCCCCCCCCATCTGCTGGGGGGTTGCAGCAGGTTTTGGTCCCTTCACATGACCCTGGGACACTGTGACCGTCATAAATATGAATCAGTTGCCAAGCGTCTGAATGTAAATCACAAGAACCCTGGAGATACTGCATCATTTCAACTGATCGGCGCTTCTTCTGGGCTCAGAAGTGCCAGGATTAGTGCTGAGCTCCAGCTGGATCCTGGCGCTGATCCTGGCGCTTCCGCTGAGCCCCGACAGCCCTGCAGCTCCAGCCGTCTCTCGCTCAGGCTTGTGCAGTGCTGCCACCGGTTCGGCTCACTCCCCTCCCCTGCTACCACTTTCCTAGGATGGTCGCGTACCACCTGCCAGGTGCCAATGTACCACAGGTGGTACCCGTACCACTGGTTTGAAAAGGCCTGCCCTAGTCCAACCCCCTGCTCAGGCAGGAAACCCTATACCAGGGGTCTTCAAACTTGGCCCTTTTATGACTTGTGGACTTCAACTCCCAGAATTCCTCAGCCAGCAAAGCTGGCTGAGGAATTCTGGGAATTGAAGTCCACAAGTCATAAAAGGGCCAAGTTTGAAGACCCCTGCCCTATACCATTCCAGATAAATGGTTGTCCAATCTAGATAGGAAAACCTGTGGCCATCCAGCACCCACAACATCTGCAGGCAAGGATCTGTGGAGATTCTCGGTCACCCAGCTCATGCTTGCCCCAAAGAGGCTTTTTTTTTTCAAAAAGGCAGCTGTTTTTTGTTCCTTAGCTTGTGGTTTTTTTTCCCCCTCCTTGAAAACGTTTCGCTTCTCACTCAAGAAGCTTCCTCAGTTCTGGAGGCAGGCTGTTCTGCTGATGAATGGTTCTCCCTGTCAGGAGATTCCTCCTGATTCCCAGGTTGGATCACTCTTTGGTGAGCTTGCACCCGTTGATTCTTCTCCTGCCCTCGGGGGCTTTGGAGAATAAATTGACCCCCCTCTTCCACCTGACAGTCCTTCAGGCATTGAAAGACGGCGGGAACCTAGTTCCCTTAGCTCAGGGGTCTTCAAAGGTGGCCCTTTGATGACTTGTGGACTTCGACTCCCAGAATCCCTCAGCTGGCTTAGTTCGCCTGTCACTCACCTTCAGCTCTGTGGCCCGGTTCCTAACAGGCCACAGACCGTCTGTGGCCTGGAGGTTTGGGACACCTGCATTATAAAAGTGGCTAGTGCAGGGGTAGGCAACCTTGGCTCTTTTATGACTCATGGACTTCAACTCCCAGAATTCCTCAGCCAGGATGGGGGAACTATGGCCCCTTCATGACTTGCGGACTTCAACTCCCAGAATTCCTCAGCCAGCATGGGGGAACTATGGCCCCTTCATGACTTGCGGACTTCAACTCCCAGAATTCCTCAGCCAGCATGGGGGAACTATGGCCCCTTCATGACTTGCGGACTTCAACTCCCAGAATTCCTCAGCCAGCATGGCTCAGCTTGCAAACCTCTCCCTTTCCCCTCAGCATGGCTGGCTGAGGGATTCTGGGAGTCGAAGTCCACGAGCCATCCAAGGGCCCAAGTTTGAAGACCCCTCCCTTAGCTGCTCTTCATATGTTTGAGTCTCCAGTCCCCTTATCATTTTTGCTGCTCTTCTCTGCACTCTTTCGAGAGTCTCAACCTCTTTTTTTTATTTTAATCTCGTGGAGACCAAAGAGGGAAATATTATTTTAGAATAGAGTAGAATAGAATACTTTATTGGCCAATGGTTGTCCAGGCTCTTCTTAAAAGCCTCCAGCGATGGAGCACCAAACAGATTCCAGAGGCAAGGAGTTCCACTGGTTAATTGTTCTCACTGTCAGGAAGTTTCTCCTTAGTTCCAGGTTGCTTCTCTCCTTGATGAGTTTCCATCCGTCGCTTCTTGTCCTGCCTTCAGGCGCTTTGGAGAATAACTTGACTCCCTCTTCTTTGGGGCAGCCCCTGAGAGATTGGAACACTGCTATCATGTCCCCCCTTGTCCTTCTCTTCATTAAACTAGACTTACCCAATTCCAGCAGCCGTTCCTTGTAAGTTTGAGTCTCCAGTCCCCCGATCCTCTTTGTTGCTCTTCTCTGCACTCTTTCTAGAGTCTCAACATCTTTTTGACATCATGGTGACCAAAACTAGATGCATTATTCCAGGTGTGGCCTTACCAAAGCATTGTAAAGTGGTATTAACCCTTCACGTGATCTCGATTCTCTCCCTCTGTTAATGCAGCCTAGCGCTGTGCTGGCTTTTTTGGCAGCTGCAGCCCATGGCTGGCTCATATCTAAGGGATCGTCGACTCGGACTCCGAGATCCCTCTCACAGTTATTGGTTTCTGCAGCTTTCTATCTCCAGGTTGTGGTTCAGCGTCCCTCGGAGCAAATGGCCACGATATTGCTGCACCACATGAAGTGTATTTCACACCAGCTACTTCTATTTTCATGGACCACATTGAGTTTTTCCACAACGGATTCTTTATAACTCATTTCTAGCTGTGGTCTTTGCTGGAATATTAAGAATCGGGCCCCTCCTAGCGCTCACTTGCAGCTCGGACAGTGAATGTGTTTGTCTAACCCTTCCTCACCTCGCATCCTCCAGTTGTGTTGGACCGGCTCCCTTCGTCCCCAGCCAGCACAAGCTGGAAGATCAACACATCTGGAGGGGATACATTTCGGCTAGACTGGCCTACAGGTTGACCTTCCTGTGGATTGGGTTGGACTCCTGTCGCTCAGAGAAGCATTTTTTCACGCAGAATTGGATTTTGGTGTATTCCTCACTACGATAATCCCACCCCTGAGTCTCAGATGCCTCCGCGCTTCCATTCAGGTTATTCTTAAGAGCTCTTTAAAGCAGAGTTGTGGGTTCAAGTGGTCCCCAAGTCATGATAGCAGTGTTCCAATATCTCAGGGGCCGCCATAAAGAAGAGGGAGTCAAGCTATTCTCCAAAGCACCTGAAAGCAGGACAAGAAGCAACGGATGGAAACTAGTCAAGGAGAGAAGCAACCTAGAACTAAGGAGAAACTTCCTGACAGTTAGAACAACTAACCAGTGGAACAACCTGCCTCCAGAAGCAGTGAATGCTCCAACACTGGAAGTTTTTAAGAAGAGACTGGACAGCCATTTGCCTGAAATGGTATAGGGTTTCCTGCCTGAGCAGGGGGTTGGACTAGATGACCTCCAAGGTCCCTTCCAACTTATTATTATTATTTCCCACCCCTTTTTATTTTATCCTGGAGGCAAAGCAAAGTATATAATGCAGATGTCCTGCCAGCCTTAAGGTGACTTGGGTCCAATCGCCAGGCAACAGTGAGTTCTAGTTCTGCCGTTCCCATGAAAGCCGGCCGGGTGACTTTGGGCCAACCACTGGGCGACAGTGAGTTCTAGATCTGCCTTTCACATGAAAACCGCTGGGTGGGCTTTGGTCCAATCACCGTGCAACTGTGAGTTCTAGTCCCGCCTTAGGCAGGAAAGCTGGCTGGGTGGCTTTGGTCCAATCACCAGGTGACAGTGAGTTCTAGATCTGCCTTTCACATGAAAACCGCTGAGTGGGCTTTGGTCCAATCACCGTGCAACTGTGAGTTCTAGTCCCACCTTAGGCAGGAAATCTGGCTGGGTGGCTTTGGTCCAATCACCAGGTGACAGTGAGTTCTAGATCTGCCTTTCACATGAAAACCGCTGGGTGGGCTTTGGTCCAATCACCGTGCAACTGTGAGTTCTAGTCCCACCTTAGGCAGGAAAGCTGGCTGGGTGGCTTTGGTCCAATCACCAGGTGACAGTGAGTTCTAGATCTGCCTTTCACATGAAAACCGCTGGGTGGGCTTTGGTCCAATCACCGTGCAACTGTGAGTTCTAGTCCCACCTTAGGCAGGAAAGCTGGCTGGGTGGCTTTGGTCCAATCACCAGGTGACAGTGAGTTCTAGATCTGCCTTTCACATGAAAACCGCTGGGTGGGCTTTGGTCCAATCACCGTGCAACTGTGAGTTCTAGTCCCGCCTTAGGCAGGAAAGCTGGCTGGGTGGCTTTGGTCCAATCACCAGGTGACAGTGAGTTCTAGATCTGCCTTTCACATGAAAACCGCTGGGTGGGCTTTGGTCCAATCACCGTGCAACTGTGAGTTCTAGTCCCGCCTTAGGCAGGAAAGCTGGCTGGGTGGCTTTGGTCCAATCACCAGGTGACAGTGAGTTCTAGATCTGCCTTTCACATGAAAACCGCTGGGTGGGCTTTGGTCCAATCACCGTGCAACTGTGAGTTCTAGTCCCGCCTTAGGCAGGAAAGCTGGCTGGGTGGCTTTGGTCCAATCACCAGGTGACAGTGAGTTCTAGATCTGCCTTTCACATGAAAACCGCTGGGTGGGCTTTGGTCCAATCACCGTGCAACTGTGAGTTCTAGTCCCGCCTTAGGCAGGAAAGCTGGCTGGGTGGCTTTGGTCCAATCACTCTTTCTCAGCCCAATCCACCTCACAGGCTTCTTTTTGTGGGAAAAATAGGAGAAGTATGTTGCTTGTTCACCACCTCGAGTTATTTATAAAAATCAGGTAGTCCTCAACATGCAGCAGTTTATTTAGCGACCGTTCACCGTTACAATGGCACTGAAAAAATGACTTATGGCTATTTTTCACACTTACAGTCTTTGTAGCACACACCCCCCCCCCCCCATGGTCAGGCGATCAAAATTCAGACCCTTGGCAAGCGGTTCATACTTACGACCGTTGCCGTTTCCCAGGGTCACGTGATCCCCTTTTGCCACCTTCTGACAAGCAGAGTCGATGGGGGGGGGAGCCAGATTCACTTAACGACCGGGTTGGTAACATAACAACTGCAGCAATTCGCTTAACAACAGTGGCCAGAAAAGTGGTAAGACGGGGCGAAATTCCCTTAACAAATGTTTCGCTTAGCCACAGAAATTTGGGGCCCCGTTGTGGTCGTAGGTTGCACAAGTAAATAAAATAAAATAAACGTACAAAAACCTACCTGCACAAATAAATAAAACAAAAATAATAATGATGATGATGATGATGTTGGAAGGGACCTTGGAGGTCATCTAGTCCAACCCCCTGCTCAGGCAGGAAACCTTATACCATTTCAGACAAATGGCTGTCCAGTCTCTTCTTAAAAACCTCCAGTGTTGGAGCATTCACAGCTTCTGGAGGCAAGGAGTTCCACCGGTTAATTGTTCTCACTGTCAGGAAATTTCTCCTTAGTTCTAGGTTGCTTCTCTCCTTGACGAGTTTTCATCCCCCCTCAGAAAGCGGCCAACCCTGTGTGTAATTGGATGCAACCCCAAGAAGAAATGCATTGACGAGATCTGTCAATTAGAATGACGTAGAACCTAGGATAACGGAGCTTGGAAGGGACCTTGGAGGTCATCTAGTCCAACCCCTTGCTCCAGCAGCGGACTCTATATACCATTTCAGACAAGTGGCTGTCCAGTCTCTTCCTGAAAGCCTCCAGTGATGGGGCGCTCGCAACTTCTGGAGGCAAATTGTTCCACCGGTTGATTTTTCTCACTGTTAGGAAGTTTCTCCTTCATTCCAGATTGCTTCTCTCCTTGATGAGTTTCCCTCCGTTGCTTCTTGTCCTGCTTTCAGGTGCTTTGGAGAATAGCTTGACTGCCTCTTTTTTGGGGCAGCCCCTGAGATATTGGAGCACTGCTATCATGTCCCCCCTGGTCCTTCTCATCATTAAACGAGACATACCAACTCCAGCAACAGTTCCTTATATGTTTTATCCTCCAGTCCCCTGATAATCTTTGTTGCTCTTCTCTGTACTCTTTCTAGAGTCTCAACAGCCATTTGCCTGAAATGGTATAGGGTTTCCCGCCTGAACAGGGGGTTGGACTAGATGACCTCCAAGGTCCCTTCCAACTTACTTTCTTCTTCTTCTTCTTCTTCTTCTTCTTCTTCTTCTTCTTCTTCTTCTTCTTCTTCTTCTTCTTCTTATTCTTATTATTATTATTATTATTATTATCATCATCATCATCATCATCATCATCATCATCATCATCATCATCATCTTTTTTACATCCTGGTAAAAGGGAAGTCTAGAAGAACTTTTCCTTAAATGGGAGGGCGATGCAGAGTGACCGGCTCCATTAGCAATTAAGCTTCCTTGGAGGTAGGAGAACATCTGGATTTCCAGTGACTGGCCAAAGGGCAGGTGGATTTCTGCAAAAACATGGAGCTCTGTCTGCATCCAAAGGCTTTAGGGGCTGCCTTTCCGCTTTGCAGCCTAACCAAGCTCAAGTTGCAAACTTGCCTGACTTTCTAACTTTGATTTCTTGGATCTAAACCCGGGACACCCTTCCCTTCGTGTTCCTGCTTCGTAAACCACTTTTGTGGTTTCTCTCGAGACTTTTTGACCTTACCGAAGACGATACCGCTGCAAGGGGCGCTTTAGGCTTCTCGGCTGAAATACGCATTTTCTGATCTTGCCGACCGTCCTCTAAAGGAAGTTAAATATTTTAATGAGCGCAAGCCTTGAAAAAGGGGAACTGTTTATGTACAGTAGCAAATTCAAGGACCTCAATGTTGGACGCACCAAGAAGTTCCAACTTTTTATTTGTATTTAAGAAAGAGAACATGTTTTCCACCATTATGTTTATTATGGATGGTATAGCGGGGTGTTTTTTTTGTTTTTTTTTTGTAAATGTTGGGCTTATTTTGATTTGAGCAGATGTGCACAATGGAAGTCGAACCATATTTCTTTTCTAGGTTGCTGGTTAGAGGGATCTGGATACACAATGAGTTTGCTCCTTTCCAGCCCTCACATTTGGCCCTTAACCGGGCCAGAACGGGTCATTTTGAAAGGCAAAACGAGGACTTTGATCCAAATGCAGTGAATGTATTTTATTCAACGTGCCTCTGTTGTTTTTTTTCTTTCGTTTGTTTTTTTTTAGGAAAAGATTTGGAAAGTTGCATTGTCCCTGCCTCAAAAGCGGAAGAGACGGCTAATCCAGAGCAGACTGTACAAAAGACTGCAAAGGTATCACCAGACTCGTCAATTCATAAATTAAATTGCTAAGCTAAAAAGGGGCGAGCCACGAAGAGAAAGAAGAATGCCTTCCTGGGTTATTTGGCAAAACTGTCGCCACATTCGAAATGAGGGGGAATATATTCTCGTTGGAGCCCTTTTTCATCCCTTCTCTTACAGGATCTCGCTTCTGTTCTGCTTACACCAGACATGTCAAACACAAGGCCCGGGGGCCAGATCCGGCCCGCGAAGTGGTTTCATGCAGCCCGCGAAGCCATCCTGGAAAGAGTGAGGGAACGGCCCCCACTGCCTTGGCCCTGGCCCAGAGACCCTCCTTCTGCCAGAGACCCTCAGATCTGTCCCACTCCTGCCCAGGCCCCCATAGGCACCCTTGATGCGAACGATGTAGAGCTGGCCACGCCCACCCAGTAGGCCATACGCACTCTAGCCACGCCCACCCAGTAGGCCATGCCCACCCACCCCCCTGAGGGCAACCACAATGCTGATGCGGCCCTCCATGAAATTGAGTTTGACACCCCTGCCTTACACACTTTTTTTTTGTCCTTTGTATTATCGCTGTTAGGCATGTGGTTAGAGTAGACCCAGGGCGAGAGAGGCGGCAAATACATTTAACAAACAAACAAACAAGTAAATAAAATAAACCAGGTGGCTCGGGGGGGGGGGGCTTCGTGATCTTGGTGCTCTCTGAGCTGGGTGGTTTTCCTGCAGACGTTTCATTGCCCAACTAGGTTACATCATCAGTGCTAGAAGAGCGTGGGATTTGGGAGGAGGAGGAAGGAAGGAAGGAAGGAAGGAAGGAAGGAAGGAAGGAAGGAAGGAAGGAAAGAAAGGTTTGTGGGGCCCTTGGTGCTCTCTGAGCTTGCTGGTTTTCCTGCAGACATTTCATTGCCCAACTAGGTTACATCATCAGTGCTAGAAGAGTGTGGGATTTGGGAGGAGGAGGAGGAAGGAAGGAAGAAAGAAAGGAAGGAAGGAAGGAAGGAAGGAAGGAAGGAAGGAAGGAAGGAAGGAAGGAAGGAAGGAAAAAAAAGGGAAAGGTCTGTGGGGTCCTTGGTGCTCTCTGAGCTGGGTGGTTTTCCTGCAGACGTTTCACTGCCCAGCCAGATAACATCATCAGTGCCAGAAGGGAGAGGGGTTTGTGAAGAGGAAGGGGAGGAAGGAAGGAAGGAAGGAAGGAAGAGAAGGAAGGAAGGAAGGAAGGAAGGAAGGAAGGAAAGTGTGTGGGGCCCTTGGTGCTCTCTCAGCTTGGCGGTTTTCTTGTAGACGTTTCATGACCCAACTAGGGAACATCATCAGGGCTAGAAGGGAGGAAGACGAGGAGGAGGAGGAAGAGGTGGAGGAGGAGGGTAACTGTGGGATCCTTGGTGCTCTCTGAGCTTAATTGTTTCCTTGCAGATGTTTCATGACCCAACTAGGTAACATCATCAGTGCTAGAAGGGAGGAGGAGGAGGAGGAGGAGGAGGAGAAGGACTGTGGGGTCCTTGGTGCTCTCTGAGCTTGGTGGTTTTCCTGCAGACGTTTCATTGCCCAGCTAGATAACATCATCAGTGCCAGAAGGGAGAGGGGTTTGTGAAGAGGAAGGAAGGAAGGAAGGAAGGAAGGAAGGAAGGGAAGGAAGGAAGGAAGGAAGGAAGGAAGGAAGGAAGGAAGGAAGGAAGGAAAGGTTTGTGGGGCCCTTGGTGCTCTCTGAGCTTGGTGGTTTTCCTGCAGACGTTTCACTGCCAACTAGGTTACATCATCAGGGCTAGAAGGGAGAGGGGTTTCTGGAAAGGAGGAGGAGGAGGAGGAGGAGGAGGAGGAGGAGAGGAAGAGGAGGAGAGCTTCAGAGTCCTTGATGCTCTCTGAGCTGGGTGGTTTTCCTGCAGACGTTTCATTGCCCTACTAGGTAACATCATCAGGGCTAGATGGGAGTGGGGTTTATGGCGAGGAGGAGGAAGGAGGAGAAGGAAGATATTCCCAGGGCTTTTCCTGGGTTTCCTTAGAGGTTCTTGGGCTGGGCTGTTGCTTTGTTCCTTGATTGGGGCTTCCTTTGTTTGATGGTTGCTCTGAGGTTAATCCTGGAGTCCATCTGTGCTCCTCTGGCTGCTGCTGGAGAGGAGCCTGGGCCTTTTTGCTCCCTTTGGGACTGGTGATCGTCTCTTTACCTGTAGACGTTGTCGTCGTCTGTGTGTCTGTGGATGGCTGATGTGTCAGAGAGCCAGGCTCCTAGAAAGTCACTAGCGGTTTGGGGCCTGGCTTGGTCTAGGACGGCCCGAGTTTTCCAGGGGAAATCGTGGTTAAATCTCTCCGTATGTTGTGAAATCAAGGAGTTTTCATCGTGTCTTCTGACTGCCAGTTGGTGTTCAAGGATGCCTTCCGCCAGTCTTCTGCTTGTTGGTCCTGCTACTTCCAAAATCTCTCCCACTAAGAGTGACGGGAGGAACCGCTGCAACCGCTCCTTACTAGCACCGACGAGGTTACCTAGTTGAAGAATGAAACTTCTGCAAGAAAACCAAGCTCATTTTTCTCTCCTCC